>NC_087209.1:63260158-63267658 GCF_015104395.2 Macrobrachium nipponense
GTGTGTGTGTGTGTGTGTGTATAACAAGAGTCATATGCACATACATCCTCTTTTTCTTTCGCGTTCTAAATCCTACAGGCTTAGCAATAACAATAATATTTTTGTTCATAAGGTGACACCCACATTGGTCGCGTGCATTGCACCAATAGAAAATCACGAGAGCTTTTTCCCGCCGGCGGGAAAATTGTCACTTGACTATTTAGCGCGCGCGATGGCGAATGTTATTGTAATTATTATTCCCCTTTGTGTTGGCGTTTGCATGAGGGCAAATCATTTTCTCTTTATTATTTAAAGTTATTAATGAATTTTCGCGCTTGGGTCTGCCATATGTGTGTGTGTTTGTCTATGTGTTTGTGTTGCACCATGGAATGAAATTTGGCAAAGGTCACATTGTGTTGCGATTGCCTTTGTTGTATATTGTCCGGAGGTGTGTTGAATTTGCTTTTGCAAGATCGACGAATTAATTTGTTTCACCCCGTAGAAGGGGTAATGCCATCAGTGCACCTCACGTGGTGCACTGTAGCCATCTGTAGTATATACAGCGTACGATGGGGGAAAGGTTATCAAGAATCTCTCTGATTTAACGTGAGTTTTGTTTTTATACGTATTTGCTTTTAATGGATATCTTATAAGATGGGGAGTAAACAGAACTGGCCCTAAGGAACTCCAGTAATCGGCTAATCACAGAGGTTACAGAGTGATGACATTCTTAGTAAGCTTCAGCATACATAGTCTTACAGTAACAAAGAATATGAGGTGAGAGAGAGAGAGAGAGAGAGAAGAGAGGAGAGAGAGCGAGAGAGAGAGGAATTAACTGGCGGGCAAACAGATGGTCCTTGGTAACGTAAATTTTACAAGATGGGGTGAGGGGACGGAGTGAGTAAGAGGAACGAAAGAAGAAGGAAGAATAAAAGGGAATAAATTGGAGGAAGGGGTTTTGGGGGTCAGGAGTAGGAGGGGTGGGGAAGGTGGAAAGCTGGAGGAGGAGTGGAAAAGGTTGAGGCGGAGGAGGGGAGGAGGTCGGCAGATAACGGAGGAATTGAAAATACTCCATCAGTCTTTGAGTTAAAAGGGGAGGGCGTGAGTTTGCTATGAGTTTAGGGTAGTCGACAATAAGCGCTTTCTCGATTTGAGTCTGACCTGGAAAAAAACTGTTTCTTGAGGATTAAAATGACTGTATTTTACACTTTCTTCATTATTTCCTTTGTTATAGGATATATATATATATATATATATATATATATATATCTATATATATATATATATATATATATATATATACATTTCGGTGCTAGGCAATAAATGTGACTGAGATTTAATCATACTGTATTTAAACGATGGTAACTGTTTACAAAGTAGCAGTATGTTATCTTAGGTTTTGACGTAATATTATCATTCGCGTATATGCGTATATATATATATACATACACACACATACTATATATATATATATATATATATATATATATATATATATATATATATATATATATATATATACTAGCATAGCATCGAGATTTTAATTTATGTGAAAAGAGCGCTTAAATTTCTGTTGTTTGTCAATAGCGTAGGCTTTGTGGCACTTCATTAACTGTGTGTTTATATTGCAGTAGATTTGAAAAAGTATTCGTCAGACTGAATTACTGAATTTCACCGTTGACAAAAGAGTATAAACCGTGTTTGATATACGTGAAATTTGCTCACACCATTTTTGGTAATAGGTATTCCAGATTAACGTGTTATACTATTCAGCTTTGTAGGGTAAATTTCTGTTGATATATATTAACTGTACCCACGTTATAACATGTCTGCCTCGCGATGTAATTAAACGAAGTGCAATTTTCCTCGGAGCTGCTAACATTTCCCCACTCTAAGATTACGTGCTGTAGGTAGTGATGTCTGGTAATGAATTTACCTCATGTTAGGATACCAACTGATGAGAAGTCCATGCAAGCCATCAACATCATCATACAGGTAGCTGTTGCTATGTACGGTTTGGTTGACTCTTCGAGGATATACAGCTTTGGTAGAGGAGAAACTTCCTCATTTTTTTTTGTAGCCGGTTTAGAATAGCTGGTACCTGTTGAGTTAATTGCTACTAATTGCTACGCTGCTATTAAGTAGTTTCGTGTAATTTAGTATAATGATACGTCGTCGTAGAATGCTGCGTAATTAGGAAACTGTCTCCACTTGAGAAGATGCGCTAAAATAAATAAATAAAAATACAATGGTTGTTATTATAGGATTTTGGACTGCATTCCCTGCCGAGTTGAATTATTATAGAATCGTCTGCTTTTATAATTATAATATTTACAGTATATTAATATAAACAGTGCTTTTATAGAAGGAACTTGCATTCGCCAATAAATTTGCTTTCCTTTTTTTATTTAAGTTTTCAATGCGTATCAGGATTTCCTCTACTACATATTTTGCACAACAATAAATGAATTTGAATACACATTTTGGTTACCAATACCTCCAATCAGGGACATTTGAAAATTTTTTTCCTAAGATCAAGATTTACTGAAAATGCATTTTCAACGCGCTATGTTAATACTACATTGACATTTAAGTACATAATATGCGATTTTAGAAATTCTATATAGTTTTGAAAGTGTCAGATTTCTTGTCTAATGGGAAACCCACTAATTTCCTGTTAAAGAGTTATAGAAACAGCGAAACGCTCGCTGAAGGCAAAATAGAAAAGTTAGAAATGAGAAAATAAAACTAAAGGCCATAGCACTTTTGAGAGCAGGAACTGCAAGGTAAGAAAATATAAGGTTGAATATTATATATATATATATATATATATATATATATATATATATATATATATATATATATATATATATATATATATATATAGTATATTCACACACATAGATACATACATACAAACACGCAAGCAACACAACTTCAAGATGTCCTTGTTCATTATTTTATTGTGATATAGCTTTTAAAGATAATGGTTCTGAGAATAAACCTTCTCGTCCCTCAACCACTCTCGTCGCAATGGCTTCGCAAATTTAAAATCTCATGTGTGCGGATGTACTGACATAGAATCCCTCTTGCTTTTGATAGTCACAAACTTGTGCCAAGAGAGAGAGAGAGAGAGAGAGAGAGAGAGAGAGAGAGAGAGAGAGAGAGAGAGAGGATGTTTTTAGCTTTTATTATATAGATATATTGTGAATAATGGCATGTATGTTTTCTTCGTGTACCAAAATATCTATTACAATTCTGCTCCTCAGGGGGATAAGGCCGTTAGTACACCTCAAGGGTGCACTGTAGGCATTACTTACGGTACTTTGCAGCGTCCCTATAGCCACTAGCTGGAACCACTTTCATTCCTTTTTACTCTACCTCCATTCATATTCTTTCATCCAGCTAACGAACAACCCTAGTCTAATAATTGCTTCATAGTGGAACCGCGATGAGGTTTTCATGTTACCCCTTTGAAACCTTTTACTCTCAATTTTCGTTTCAGCACTGAACGACCTCATAGGTACCAGCACTCGGGACTGTCAGTCATACCAATATATATATATATATATATATATATATATATATATATATATATATATATATATATATAGTATATATATATATATATGTATATAACATATGCATGTATATCTATACATGCCACTTCCTTTTAAAGGGCATCTTTAAAAGGGGATAACCTTACGTAGGTGGTGGCTGCCCCCCTGCCATTTTGCAATATAGGGTTCCCTTTTTCTTCCGGGTAGCGCCCCCCACCCGCCTAGGGGGAGCCCTAAGGCCATATGAGGGAACTCAAGGGCGGGTTACATGACATTATGTCCCTTTAGAATTCTCGCAGTTGCATCCATCATCTTTTCCTTCATTCGGGGATTCCGTTTGTTTTTCTAACCCATTTCCTTTTGTCATCTCTCCGTTTCCAAAACAATACCTTACAAATTTCTTGGTCAGCATTGGGCCAGGCTAGCTTCCCCTTTGCTGCGCCATCTGAAAAATGATTCATCAACACTCTGTTCATCTCAGTATTTTGACCTCTAAATTTCCCCCCCCCCCCCCCCCCCACCCCCCTACATCCTCAGTAGTCATGGCTATCTTTATCCTTCTAAACTAATGTAAATCTTCAAAAAACAGTTCACTCCTAGACCAGAAAAGCTTCATTTTAGACTCTCTCTCTCTCTCTCTCTCTCTCTCTGCTTGGTGAGACGTACCCGCGTGAATCACAATAATTCAACAGATATCACAAGTTTAACATACGAACTAGAATTTGAGAAATATCTAGAAGTGTTCGTGAAACTATCGGTGATAAGATTAGTGTGAAAATAGTAGGATAAAGCGTCTTCTAGTTAGTTATCAAGTGAATACTATCAGAAACAAGATGGCAGTAAGTTCCAACTGCGGGAAGAGGTGGCGTATTTGGCGTGTTTAGCAGATTCGAAATACGATGAGGTAGCAGGAAGGGAACTGGCATTTCTCATCTATACTCAGGCAACAGTCCTAACCAAAAAGATTACAAAAACCAAGCATTCATAGATATTTAGAAGATATAATCCTTCAAACTGAACAAATCTAATGAAAACATCTTGAAAATAATTGAAGAAGTTCCAAATAAAATCAAAGTGGTCAAGAGACTCATAAAGAAAATATACATAAACCAACATATTCCGACAAATGAAAATGAATAAGGTGAATCTTGTGAAATATCCTAATTGATGCATTAGGAAAAAGAATGCCAAAGCATGCAAAAACTGTGTAAGGTTTGGTATAGCCAATAGTCAATCCACAAAACCTAATCAAGAAAATGTGCTGCATGCAAACATTCCGACCCATCCACAGTGTGCGAGGGTAATACAAGATTGAGAAAAGATACAAGAATTTTTTGTTCAACATGTCTATCATGGATAGACAATGTTATTAAATCAAAGATGAATGTACAAATAGTTGAGGATGAAGAAGAAGAGGATGAGGAAGAAGAAGAAGAAAAAGAAGAAGAGGAAAACGGAAGAGAAGTAAACAAAAATGAAATGACGAGAAAAAAATAAGGAAAACAAAGACAAGATAAAAGTATGGATGCAGAGATACTCATTGTACTACATATGAGGCAATAAAGCAGCATACCCTACGAAGAAATAAATTACGATATGACAAACAGAAAAGCAAATCCCGAAGAGGCTCTACCCAGATCTATACAATGACGGGAAAGAGGAAAAAATAGACAAGAAAGACAAAATCTGCAACCTTTTGAAAAGAGGGAATTGCAGATTTGGAGAAAGATGTTACTACAAACATCCTAAGATATGTCAAAACTATGAAATATATGGTAAATGTGCATACTTAGATGGATATGGGGATGATTGCAGAGATCTGCATCCAAAAATATGTAAAAAACCTAAAAGAAGGAAAAGGATGTAAGTTCGACAAAAAATGCAAATATATGCACCCTGTAGCCATGATCATAATCAAATAAATAACCAACCAAGTAATAAAATCCAAAATAAAAGAAGAAAACAAAAAAGAGAGAAATCAAGAATATCAGGTAAAAAGAGAAAAAGCAAAACCACCAATGAGATATGCAGAGGTGTCAGCAAAAAATTTCAAAGCATCAGCTCCGAAATTCTACTCAAAGAGATAATAACTGTATTTATTATGCAGAGGATATTTGCAAAAACGGAGAAAATGCAGATTCAGACACAAAATTAATAATTATGATGAAGGAAGATCAAAATATTATGAAAAGTTGATTTTTAATGTCAGAATTTCTGGAAATGAAAAAAAGAACAACATACCAGAACAGGGAAAGAGACATGGGAAAATCCTTATTACTACCAGTATTAAATGAAGGAGAAAACACGCAAAAACCATCATAGTGATGAATGCGCAGGTTTAGTACGAGTAACTCAAAAAGAAAAATAGAGTACTTAGAAGAACTAAACCCAAAATGAAAAGAAAAAATAGATATAATGAATATAAGTGAAAACCTGGTATTCCAAGAGACTGGGAATGATGATCAAAATAAAAGGGTTTCCAAACTTATAGATCAGATAGAAAAAATAGGAATCAAGGGAAACCGCAATATATGGGAAAGACAAAAAAAACAAGGAAAAATATATGAGAAATATAGTAACTCAGAATGTGAACTAATAGCGGTAGAATTTGAATCTGAAAAAATTGATGAACATAGTAATATATAGACCTCCTAATACTAAAGAGTTTTGACTTAATAATTGAAAAATTGGATGATATATGTAGAAATCACAAGGACGGACTATTCTCCTATCTGGGTGACTTCAACTTCCTTTCGTATAATGGGAAAGAAACGATAGGAGATTGTGGTTGTACTTATACATATAAAAAAAGAGAGTAATAGTAGTGCAGAAGATAAGAGGCAATTTGAAAAGCTATAGATATGCTACTAGAATACAACATTCAACAATAAATCACCTGCCAACAAGAAAGGAAATACTTTAGACCTAGTATTTGTGAACGAGATGAATTATGTTAAAGAAATAATAGTTTTTATAATGCGAGTATTTTTTTCAGACATAATGTCATAGAATTAACAGTTTCATTCCAAAGCAGTGAAAATAGAGATAAGCAAGAAATGAAAAAGTGGGAAGGATATGGAAAATACAACTTCTACAGTAAAAATATAAAATGGTCAGAAATTAATGAAGAATTAAACAAATGATTTGGGATAAAACCGTTTTCGTAAGTGATGACCATAAGGGTAAATACGGAGAATATTATATAAAATATTTGGAGAAAATAGTGGAAAAAATATATACGAAGAAGAAAAGTAAACATCATTCATGCATACCAAGAGACAGAAGGATCTTGTTCCAGAAAATCAGAAAGTGGGAAAAAAAGGTCTTGCAAAAGAAAAAAATGCATGGAAAGTTATAGAACTAAAAAGTAAGATAGAAAATGCAGAACAAAAGATTATACAATCAAAGGAAAATGAAAAACGGGACTTGGAAGAAAAAACCCTAGTAAATATCAAGCAAAACAAAACCCCAAAACTATTATACTCATATGCGAAGAAGATGAATAAAAGAAGAATAGAAATAGCCCTCTAGATTGAAGGGAGATTAACGAATGAAAAAAAAAGGAAATTTGCAACATACTGGCAGAACGATATAAGAGAGAATTCACCCCTAGAATAGATAATGAAGATAATGATATAGAAGTACAAGGATGAAAATAGTGAATATTTAGCTGACATAGATATAATGAAGCTGATATTGTGCAGGCTATTAAATAAGAAATTAAAAATGGAGCTGCTGCTGGGCCTGATGGGAATTCCTTGCTATTTTTGTTTAAAGAAAGTAGGTTCATTCTATCCGCAAAGCCACTTGCAATATTATTAAGACAAGTGTAGATACAGGCAAGATATATGATGAGCACAAATTAGCATATATTTCCCCCTACTTTCAAAAGTGGATCAAGGACTAGAGGCAAGTAATTATAGGCCCTGGTGAGTCTAACATCACATATTATGAAAGTGTA
>NC_087209.1:63272658-63285158 GCF_015104395.2 Macrobrachium nipponense
ACATTTAGAATTTCGTTCATATCTCAGATATGCTTTCTCGAACATTTCTCTTGAAATTAAGCTCTGGTAAGTAGCTGCCCTATTAGTTAAAAATTGTAAGATTATTTTCTTAGCTATTATATAGTCTTTTACGAGAGTGAAGCAGTATAATATATATATATATATATATATATATATATATATACTATACTATATACATATATATATATATATATCTATATATATGTGTGTGTGTGTGTGTGTGTGTGTGTGTGTGTGTGTGTTGTGTGTGTGTAAGTAGTTGCCCTTTTAGTTAAAAGTGGTGAGGTTATTTTCTTAGCTATTACTTAGTCTGTTACGACAGTAAAACAATAATATATATATATATATATATATATATATTATATATATATATATATATATATATTATATATTATAATGTGTGTGTGTGTCTATCTTAGGATTTCCTTCACCAAGAAGATAGGGCTGTGACATATTCGATGGTTCAAATCCAACCTGGGCTCAGAAAGTTACTTAGAGACGTCATAGATTGCATTTCCCGTTATAGACGAGTACCTGACTGACAGGAGATGCGGGGGGGTTGCAACCACATTGCCATTTAGCAATGACATGCTAATAGAGGGTTCTTACTTTCGGGGAGACCCCTTTTATAAGGCTGTATAAGGTGTTAAGGCTTTTTTTACTTTTTTTTTTTTTTTTTTTTTTTTTTTTTTTGAGTACTCTATGCAAGTATGTTGAAGTTACGAAACAGTGAGCAAGGGGAAGTAGAGATAAATGATATGAGAGAGAGAGAGAGAGAGAGAGAGAGAGAGAGAGAGAGAGAGAATTTAGCAATTATCTGATAAATGTGCGTTCATTGTAAAATCGTCGTTGTTACTGGTCTACATTTTAAGGCTTATTACGGTAACGAGCGTCATTTCCTCTATTCCTCGTATCATGGAAGAAGTAATAATAAACATAATGATGATTTCTGGGTGTTTCATGAATATCATCGTTTATTTTTAGGACAAAATCATTTTTTATTCACTCCTTCTCTCTCTCTCTCTCTCTCTCTCTCTCTCTACCTCTCTCTCTCTCTCTCTCTCTCTCTTTCCCTCGCCTTGGGCATCCGTTCGTCCGTACACTCCGTTTTAATTCTAGCAGTTCGTCCCATTTGATTGCTTCAGTAAATAACCTATTCGGCGCAGGAATGATTGCGTTTAAGACCTCCGTGCGTTCCGGGTATTAAGACTTCACAATCCTGTGCTAGGCCCCGCCGGAGAGAGACTGATATCTGTGTCAATGGCAGCGCAGCAGCTCCGCCCGACATCGACCTTAATTACTGGTGCCGAGTTGACTTAGACGCTAAGATTTAAGACACAACAATTTCGATGAAACGTACGAAAGCCCTTTGTTATCATTGATATTGTCGTCTCTCTCTCTCTCTCTCTCCTCTCTCTCTCTCTGCCTTTCGTTCCGGAGCTCTGTGAGATACACTACTTCCCCAGGCACCCCTCCCCCCACCCCCCCCACCACCCCACCCCCTACCCTACCCTCCACCAGCTAGGTTGCACAGTCCCCACTTACGAATTTCTGCATTGGTTTCTCCTTTTTTTGTTTTTGTTTTTTGCTCTCTCTCTCTCTCTCTCTCTCTCTCTCTCTCTCTCTCTCTCTCTCTCTCTCTCTCTCTCTCAATACCAGAAAATCTTTCACTGGTTATTACCGTGCATGGTTTAGATACTCGTATTAGTTTTAATGACGTCGAGTTTGTTATTGTTATTGTTATCTAACATATTTTAGTTTTTAAAACTATTTCTGAATTGATTTAATTCTGCCACTTATCATGTACGTACATTTGCCTTCAGGGTTTTGTTTTACTCCACTGTTTTCGAGAGTATAACTTATATCAATGGATTCAAGTTACTTCTGTGTATTTTCCACTTGACGGCTAGATACACGGCTAACTTTATAAGTGCTGTTGTTGTATTTTTAATATATTTTCATAGCATACTATTCCTCATGGAGGAGTCATATTCGTTATAAAGGTGGTTTTTCTCGCATCTGTCATTTTAACGATTAGTGAGATACCGTTCCTTGCGTTCGTCGCTACTTTGAACGACAATCAACACCATTATCACAAAGTGGAAACGATTAATTATTAATCATTTCTACCCTTCAGAAGACGGTTGTCCGTAAGTATTGATTCGCGTTATGTCTTTTTAATTATACATTTTTTGCTGTTGCATATTCTTGATGAAAGAATATTGCATCATGAGAATAATGTTCACAAGATATTCAGCAATGACCCCTGTAGGGGGATTGTGCCGTTAGTGCAGCCCACGTGGTGCACTGTGGGCATTACTTAAGGCAAGGTCTATAGACCTTGACTTTTTTTGCAGCGTCCATTCGACCCCCCAAGCTGCAACTTCTTTCATTTCTTTCACTTGACCTCCGTTCATATTCTCTTTCTTCTATCTTACCTTCCACCCTCTCTAAAAATTGTCTCGTGGCTCAACTCCGATGTTCTCCTCCCGTTAAACCTTTCAGGGCTTCTTACTGTCAGTTTTCCTTTCAGTGCCGAATGATCTCATAGGTCCCAGCGCTTGGCCTTGGCTTTTCATTCTAAATTCCTTCCCTTCCTTTGGCATTGGCAAGCAGCTAAAAGCATTTTGACTGCTTGTTATGTTATGAAGTGTTAACCAGTTTTTACCACATTACTTTTTTTTTTTTTAACGAACATAGAATTAAAGAGAGAGCCTCATAAAATGAAGGTGTCAGCTGTCAGTTTCTCTCACTGTATTTATTCCTTGAATAAAGATAACCTTGAGAGAGAGAGAGAGAGAGAGAGAGAGAGAGAGAGAGAGAGAGAGAGAGAGAGAGAAGAGCTCGCTCGCTCGCCTGGAAGTTCATTTAATTCCCGTCCTTGGAGGAATTGGACCCGAAAAATGCTTAATCTCTCTGAATGGAGGCTTGACAGTTTGATATCCAGTTTAAATCCGACGTCGGCGCGTCCTTGCTCAGACCCGTGATTCAATTGTGCTCGAAACGTCTTGAAATCCGATCAGCAGGCAGCAGGGTGATTCCGAACCCGTTCCGAACCGAGCGAAGTCAATTGTCAGCGGCAGTTGGCGTCGGCGTCATCGTCATCGTCTGCAAATTGAGACGTAGATTCATCGCTCTGTTTTGCATCCGTCTTCCGCTTGTATTTGTTTTCTGCGAAACACTTTCGGTAATCGCGTTTTCTGTCGCGTTGATTGGCGGGAAATCTTATTTTCTTCAGGTTTACACTTTCGTACATATTTAAATGATTCCGTTTGCACAACAACACCGCGGATAAATCTAGAGAGAAATGACTGTGCAAATATCTATAATACTCTTTCAGTAATCGTTTTTTTCTATCAGTATTTAACAGTATTTGTTTTTTGTAACACACTTTCAGTAATCGCGTTTTCTGTCGCGTGGATTGGCAGGAAATCTTATTTTCTCCAGGTTTACACTTTCGTACATATTTACATGATTCCGTTGCACAACAACACCGCGGATAAATCTAGAGAGAAATGACTGCGCAAATATTCTATAATACTCTTCCAGTAATCGTTTTTTTTCTTTTTATCAGTATTAACAGTAAATAACTTTTTCTAAATTTTCATGCTGTCTACTTCATATTGAAATGTCTCAGTTTGCATTCAACTCACAGCAAATCTAAAGTGAATGGTTGCTCCTTTTTTTAGATATCTATAATACTCTTTCAGTAATCGTTTTTTTATGTATTAACAGTATTAACGGTAAATAACTTTGTCTAAATTTTCATGATGTCTAATTCATATTGAAATGTCCCAGTTTGTATTCAACTCATAACAAATCTCAAGTAAATGGCTGCTCTCTTTTTTTTTTTTTTTTTTTTAATATCTATAATACTCTTTCAGTAATCGTTTTTTTTATATTAGTATTAACAGTAAATAACTTTTTCTAAATTTTTATACTGTCTACTTCATAACATATCTCAAGATATGTTATGATTTATCCGCGGTGTTGTTGTGCAACGGAATAATTTAAATATGTACGAAAGTGTGTGTGTGTGTGTACGTAATGCGCACTCTCCCATTCCTGTCGTCCTCGGCAATGGAGGAGATCCTAAGAAAATTGCATCAGATAAAATTGTCCAGAGGCGAGGTTTCTTCAGATTCCTGAGAGAATAAGCCCCACGTAAATGGAAAAAAAGAGAGGAATGCTTCACTTTTACGTTTTATTTATTCATTTGCGAGTCTTTTTTTCCCTATCACTCGTTCCCTCCGTTGTCCTTCCCTGTGTGTGGATAAGTATAGTGTTTATTGCATAATTATTACTTTGTATGCAGTTGTTTTCCTCTTAAAGGTGTAGCTACAATGACGACAACCTTCATTTCCATGCACTTTGCGACGTAAATTCCAATCTCTCTCTCTCTCTCTCTCTCTCTCTCTCTCTCTCTCTCTCTCTCTCTCTCTCTCTCTCTCTCTCTGACAAACACACAGCACTCTTGCCCTCAAACAATAAGCGATAACATCAATTATTATTATTATTATTATTATTATTATTATTATTATTATTATTATTATTATTGTTATTGTTATTATTATTATTATTATTATTATTATTATTATTATTATTATTATTATTATTATTATTAAATATTTATAAATTAAGGGACTGAAAACCGTTAATGATCTCTACATTGGTATTCTTAACAGTAATTATATCATTATTATTATTATAATTATTATATCAACAAAATACTTAACTGGAAACCAGAAATTGCATTAACATTGGTATACGTAATCTCAAATCTGTACCGCTTAATTCTGCCATTATCCAATGTGAGACCTATGAAATTGGCAGCACAACAAAACCATGATATAGGAATGAAGATTCCAATGACCCCACCTGTCACTGCAGTGCCTCATTCCCGGGAATACGACATCACTCCATTCCAGCAAATGTCAATGACTTATTGCGTCCAAGTTTTATTTATTTATTTATTTATTTTAGAATTATACCTCATGTAAAGTTCAAGTGCACCTGGTTAGATTTTGTTTGGGGTGGAAGTTTACGGAACACAAATATTGTTGTTGTTATTATTATTATTATGATTTTTTTTTTTTGCTCTATCACAGCCCTCCAATTTGACTGGGTGGTAGGATTTATAGTGTGGGGTTCCGGGTTTCATCCTGCCTCCTTAGGAGTCCATCACTTTTCTTACTATGTGTGCCGTTTCTAGGATCACACTCTTCTGCATGAGTCCTGGAGCTACTTCAGCCTCTAGTTTTTTCTAGATTCCTTTTCAGGGATCTTAGGATCGTGCCTAGTGCTCCTATGATTATGGGTACGATTTCCACTGGCATATCCCATATCCTGCTTATTTCTATTTCAGATCTTGATACTTATCCATTTTTTTCCCTCTCTTTCTCTTCAACTCTGGTGTCCCATGGTATTGCGACATCAATGAGTGATACCTTCTTCTTACTTGTCATTATTATTATTATTATTATTATTATTATTATTATTATTATTATTATTATTATTATTATTATTATTATTATTATTAAATCTTTCCAACAGCGGTCTGACAACAATGAATCATATCTGCATTTCTATACATAACCACAATTATTATTATTATTATTATATTATTATTATTATTATTATTATTATTATTATTATAAATATATTCAATATTTAGAAACCAGGCGACTGAAAAACCATAAACCATATCTTCACAGGTATACATAAGTATTATTATTCACCGAAATATGTACGTTGGCCAGTTTTTTTATTTTTTTATTTATTTAAAACCCAGATGCCAATTATGAGAAAAATTGAGAAAACTCGATATAAGATATCATTAAACAACGAAACCTAAAAACCGCCAATCAGATCACATTGGCATACATAACCTCGAAGCTGTACAAGTCAATTCTGCTATCACTCACTGTCATAAAAAGACAGAACTATAAAGGAACTTCAGCGAGGAATGGAGGTCGCGCGCAAACTAATGTCAGTATATACGCGCGCGAGTGGGCACTCGTGGATGCTTTGTAATCTGCTCACCAGATATGCTCTTCTCCCACGTGAATGCACCTCCATTAGAGGGTGAAAAAAATGAGTTGAATGTGTCTGTTCGATTATATGGAGAAAGCTGTTTGTGTGTGTGTGTGTGTGTGTGTGTGTGTGTATGTTTCTGTATGTATACGCCCCAAAGGCTACCCCCGTCAAGACGTGTGTATATATATATATGTGTATATATATATATATATATATATATTATATATATATCACACACACACACACACACACACACACACACACACACATATATATATATATATATATATATATATATATATATATATATATATATATGCGACCCAACCAAGTCTCCGGTCGATGCCTGTTGCCAGATATTTCATTTTTCTGATTTCGTGCTGAATTTGGAATCAAATCATATGCAATTACGTAAGACCACGGAATATATTTAACCGTGTTTATCTGAATGTAACGTAATTGATTTTCACTTACCTTGTCAATCACTTAGTTTAGCCCCGGTCGTAGAGGTCATTTTTAGAGCAACTTCTGTTTTATTGGCACACTTTTTTTGTGTGTATTTTGTTTTTGTTTTGTGGTCATATTAAATAGTTGAATAGTTGTATTTTGATAATATATATCTTTTCTTTATTTACTTTATAAAGATTTGTGTGGTCTAGTATTGCCTTTCTTTTTTTATCCAAACGGAATTTCAGCAGCATAATGAGATGTTACATTGTATGTTATATTTATTTTTTAGGGATATTTCTATAATAATAGGATATGTTGGTAATTTATTGAAAAATATTCCCACATAGGGGGGACTTCCTAAAACAGGTAACATACTTCACATTTCATGAAGTATGAAAGTTGTTTATTTTTATAAATCTTGACTGATGATAATGATAATAATAATAATCATAATATCTATCGTTGATTCTGAGGAGGTGGTTAGTTGTTGGTATTTTACTTTGTCAGTTTGTTAGTAGATTTTGTTTTGATTTAATTATGGCAAAGGTAGGGCATGAGACTAGTAAAAAAAAAAAAAAATAAAAAAAAAAAAAAATAAAATAAAAATCAGGGAGAGGTTTTAATGTAACTTTTTTTTTTTTTTTTTTTTTTTAGAGAGAGAGAGAGAGTAGAGAGAGAAGATGGTATATTTGCCTACCCTAGCGAAAGTTTGCGTTCGCTTTATACTCAGATTATTATTATTATTATTATTATTATTATTATTATTATTATTATTATTATTATTGGGGAAGTAGACCCTCTCTCAAGCATACTTTATTAAAAGTAATGGCTACTTCAGGAGCGTTTCGCTTTTCCGAATAGCGCCTTTTTCTACGGCTACTTAAGCCGGCTGGGAGAAGCCTATGGAGGTCATTCTGAATGACTTCCATAGGCGCTCTACCAACCTGTTTAAGTAGCATAGAAGAATCTGCTATTCGGAAAATAGAGAGGAATCTGTACAAGCGTTACGCTGCTGAAGTAGCCATTACTCTTAATAAAGTATGCTGTTATTATTATTATTATTATTATTATTATTATTATTATTATTATTATTCATTATATATTATTATTATTGTTGTTGTTGTTTTTGTTTGTTGTTGTTATTAAACACTTTTGTACATTTCCTTTATTGTCTGACAGCAATATATTTTGTGTGTTCAGTTGCACTAATTATTATAGTTATTATTATTATTATTATTATTATTATTATTATTATTATTATTATTATTACTATTATATATTATTTATCTATCAGTCCGCCAATTCGAACGTGGAATTTACAGTGTGGGGTTCCGGGTTGCATCTTGCCTCATTATTATTATTATTATTATTATTATTATTATTATTATTATTATTATTATTATTATTATTATTATTATTATTATTATAGTTGCAACTTTCAGGATGTTTTCCAGTAAATATGAAATGGCAACATAAACAACAGCAGCAACAATATCAATATTAACAAAAGTGCTTCGTTCACGTTCACAGATTATTCCTGACGCATCACGGCAGTAATTTCTTTTATATACAGTCTCGACAAAACAATTCTTTACCAGAACTTTACTTTTTTATTTTTTACATGAAGCCCTTTGCTCTTTTATGTGCTGTAGACTAGAACAAAACCTGTTGCTCAAAAGCAGCTATTCTCAGTTGGAAAATTTCGTGTTCGTAAAATGTTAAAATCGCCATTTTTGTTTGAAGTGAGAGAATTATATCTTTGCTCTTTTTTTTATATTAACATGAAGTATCGTGATGCCCACAACTGGGTCTTACTGGGTTGGCTTTGAGTTTCATTTTGACTCTTATATCCCTTTTTACTGACATGGTTTGAAGTCAGTTATCACAAGTTTTTTGCCTTCAAAGTTTCAGGAATAATATTCTTTCCAAGAATTTTCTGCCAATAAAAGATATTGCAATTAACATTAACATTTTGGCAAGTACTTGAACTATGAACACAACTATGAATGCTAATGAATACTAATATTCTTTATTTGAAAGAATAGTTATTCCTATACCATGTGGCCTTCATTATTTTGTAAAGAAGAGCTGAAATATTTCAGTAAATGTAGTTCATAATTCCCATCTACTGAATTCTTAGTTGTTTCCATTTATGACTGCTTTATGAATCGTAATTTCCATCCAATGGATTTTTTACTTTAATGTGAGCTTTGTAAATCGTAATTTTCATCAAATGATTTTTCCCATTCACGTCTGCTGTATAAATCGTAATATCCATCCACAATGAATGTTTTACATTCATATCTCATTTAAAAATTGTAATTTTCATTCAGTGATTATTATTTTCCATTCGTGCCTGCTTTATAAATTGTACTTTTCTTCCAATGATTATTTCCCATTTATGTCTGCTTTATAAATCTTAATTCCAATCCAATTATTTTTTAAATTCATATCTGCTTTATAAATCGTAATTTCGATCAAATTAATTTATTCCCATTCATGTAAGCTTTATAAATCGTAATTTTCATTCAGTGATTATTATCCAATGATATTTTTCCATTCACGTCTGCTTTATAAATCGTTATTTCCCTTATTCAATGATTTTTCCCATTCATGTCTGCTTTGTAAATCGTAATTTTGCCATTCAATGATTTTTCCGCCCATTCATGTAAGCTTTATAAATCGTAATTTTCATTCAGTTATTTTTTTCCATTCATGTCTGCTTTACAAATCGTAATTTTCCATCCAATGATTTTTTTTCATTCATGTCTGCTTTATAAATCGTAATTTTCCATCCAATGATTTATTCCCATTCATGTCTGCTTTATCAATCTTAATTTTCCATCCAATGATTTTTTCCCCAAACTATGGCTGCTTTATAAATCGTAATTTTCCATCCAATGATTTATTCCCATTCATGTCTGCTTTATCAATCTTAATTTTCCATCCAATGATTTTTTCCTATTCATGTTCGCCTTTCAAATCTTAATTTTCCATCCAATGATTTTTTCCCCGAACATGGCTACTTTACAAATCAAACGTTACCCTCATACCGCGCTGTATGTTATCGGCTCATCGATTGCTACGTCCCAAACCAATATACCCCTACACGAACACATTAGGGGAGGCGAAGGGCTGACGCCTCTTCTTCCTGTGACATCTGGGATGTTGACATCGCTCTGACTACAGCGAGTTTCTACTTGATACAGCTGTATTTGCACCCCCTTCCTCTCCTCCAGCTCTTTCGAATCGACTACTGGATGTTGTGGAGGCCTGGTCTATACATGGACCCAATTACATTTGGAAGTGAGATCTTTGTGTATAGATATACCCTTATCGCCTTATTATTGTTATTATTATTATTATTATTATTATTATTTATTATTATTATTATTATTGTTGTTGTTGTTGTTGTTGTTGTTGTTGTTGTTGTTGTTGTTGTTGTTGTTGTTGTTATTATTATTATTATATTATTATTATTATTATTATTATTATTATGTGCTAGAAGACCTTCAATCAATACAGGTTTTATTGAAAATAATGGCCTAGGTTTCAGTCAACGATATTTTGTATAGAAGTTTCTCTGTTTCTTCTTATTACTGACTTTTCTTCTGTACTCAAATGGCGGCTGTAATAGCCATTTATTTCAGTAAAAACCAGTATTATTATTATTATTATTATTATTATTATTATTATTATTATTATTATTATTATTATTATTATTTTATTATTATTATTATTAGATGAAACTGTTCACATGGAACAAGCCCACTGGCCGTTGTCTTGATATTCAGACTTCCAAAGAATGTTGGTATATATATATATATATATATATATATATATATATATATATAATATACGTACAATACACGTATATATATATATATATATATATAGTATATAATATATATATATATATATATATATATATATATATACAGTGTGTTCATTATACCATCTCAAAAAACTGATTCATCCTCTACCTGTGCTAATCTTGGTACCATTTTTACCTGCTTCCATATTTCTCATTCTTTACGCACGTTGTACATAACATTATGTACGTGAATTTTTCTTCTCAATATCTCCATAATTCGCTTTTCCTCCTGTTACACCTTTCAAACCTTTTTGCTGTAAGTTTCCCTTTCAGCTTTGAATGACCTCATAGGTCCCAGTGCTTTGCCTTTGGCCTCAGTTCTAGATTCTTTTCTATTGTCTATTCTATAATTCGCTTTCAGCATCCGCACCTTTTTTATTTTTGCTTTAGAGGTAGTGGCTTCAGAGTGTGTCCATATTCACGCCAGTAAATATTTTTGGGATGAGGTTGCCAGACCCATGCCCTTTCCAATCAGGGCTGCGACCAACCACGATCCTCTAAGCAGTATGTAATTATTCCGCGGCGCATGTCAGGAAGGCCATAATAAAATTTCCTTTATTTATATGGCCACTGCATAAATGTGAGTTGCTTTTCCATTGTATTTTCCTTATTCTTAACACCACGGGAAGAGTTTGTTATTCATTAATTAAATGAAACTAGAAATGATGGTTAATGGCCGTAAGAATAATGCAAAATGAAAAAAGATGATAATGATCGTAAGAAAAGTTTTTCTATTTGTTAATGATATAAAGAAAATAGAAATGACGGTTAATGGACATAAGGATAATTAATGTAAAATGAAAAAAAGGTGATAATGATCGTAAGAAAAGTTCGTTATTTGTTAAGGAAATGAAGACAATAGAAATGATGGTTAATGGACTTAAGGATAATGTAAAATAAATAAAATATGATAGTCATGCTAAGAAAAGTGTTTTATTTGTTAATGAACTGAAAATAGAAATGATGGTTAATTGACTCAAGGATAATGTAAAATAAAAAAAGATAATAATGATCGTAAGAATAGTTTTTTATTTGTTAATGAAATAAAGAAATGATGGTTAATGGACGAAAAGATATTAGTAAAATAAAAAAAAAAATATGATAATGATCGTAAGACAAGTTTATTAGGTAATGAAATAAAGAAAATGGAAATGATGGTTAATAGACTTAAGGATAATGTAAAATAAAAAAAAAAGGTGATAATGATTATAAGAAAAGTTTTTTTTATTTGTTAATGAAATAAAGAAAATGGAAATGATGGTTAATGGACTTAAGGATAATGTAAAATAAAAAAAGGTGATAATGATTATAAGAAAAGGTTTTTTTTATTTGTTAATGAAATAAAGAAAATGGAAATGATGGTTAATAGACGTAAGGATGATGTAAAAGGATGATGGTAAGAATAATGCAAAGTAAAAATGGCAGAACAATCAAAACGAAAGGAATTTAGGAGTCTATTGCAGGTCAATTATTTAAGCTGGGAGCGCAAGTTTATCGGCCGTCAGCGCGGAGCACCTTATGAATATAAAGGGCCCCCACTTAGCAAATTGCCCCGCGGAAAAAAGCTGTAAAGAGCCTCTATAAAAAGCCCGGAATGTACCAGTTATCGTGCCCATTTTCCTATTTTATTGGGGCTATGGGCACAGGCACGCGCGTGCCCCCACAACGAGCCTTTTAAGGGCACCACTTCCAGCGGGATGGGAATCCATTCGGAGGAAGATAAAAGCCTCCTCGTGAGGGACGCCCCTTTGTTACTATTCATCCGCCCTCATTCATTTTTCAAGGTTGATTTGGTAGGCGCGAGTAGGCGCCCTCCTCCTCCTCCTCCTCCTCCTCCTCCTCCTCCTCCTCCTCCTTCCTACTACCTCCTCCTCGTCTTATTTATAGGGCGGAGACGCTACTGCCGAGCTGCTGAAAGAAAGGTGGCACCCCCCCACGACCCCCACCCACCCACCCACCACCCAACCCTCTCTCTTAAGACCTGCCGGAAGCGGATGGGGGATGTCCGGGTCATTTATTGGACCTCCACCCTCCCCCTACCCCCTCCCACCCTCTCAATACCTGCGAAAGGGGGGGGGGGGATGTCAGGTCATTTTGGAAATGGGAAAGTAGGTGGGAG
>NC_087209.1:63292658-63305158 GCF_015104395.2 Macrobrachium nipponense
AGATACGCTATATACACCCTTTTAGTAATGCTTACAATGCGCCACGAGGGGTGCACTGACGGCACTACACCACCACTGTGATGAGTTTTACTCTAAAATGCCGTTAGTAATTGTATATCTATGATGATCTGTAACGTTGAAGGCCCGTCTATGTTTGGCGTTTTTATGTCTTTGCAATTTTTTGAATATTTAAACCAGACTCCGTCTAGACACCTGGTGTTTGTGCTTTTTAAAAATCTGTGACTCTTCAAGACAAACCCTTTGCGAGTGTCACAGGTTTTCTTCTACCTGTTGTATCCCTTTCAATAAATATGAGTGGTGGTGGTTTGGTACCTGCAGTATTCTGTGTCGTAATAAACAAACCCAGTCGAGCTGTCTTTGGTGTTTTTATCATTTGGTATTCTGCCGCGTCTAAACCAAGCCCCTTCTGAGCGCCTCAGTGGAGTGATCGGTATGGTCTTGGCCTGCCACCTCTGTGGCCGCAAGTTCGAGTCTTGGGCATTGCACTGAGATGTTAGAGATGACTGTGTATTTCTGGTGACAGAAATTCACTCTCGACGATGGTTCGGAAATCACGCCAAGCCGTTGGTCCCGTAGCTGAATAACCACTGGTTCCATGCCCTCTTTCATAGTTGTCCTATTTATTTTCGTTGACTATTTCATAAAACGGCAAAAAAACCGTTCATTAATCTCCTTCATAGGAAAATCCCTTTGTAGAAACCTACTTTCTTAAACACGGTAACTATAGTAGATTCACATAGGCAGGATGCATATTCCATTTCTCCTGAGGGATACGTCTTTCAAAAGTATCCCTCAGGAGAGGTGGAACATACATCCTGCCTATGTGAACTCCCGAGAGAGACTGAGAGTCTCCAGCCCTGTGATTGGCTTATTAACAGCCAATCAGGAGTGTCGTAAGGGACTGTACTAGACATCAGATGCACGATTGATGTGAATCAACTATAGTTGTTATTCATAGACATATGATATGGATTTTCATTGAACTCGCTTGCTGCGCTGCCGATAAATTCGCGGTTTTGTAAATCAAGTACTGTCACATTATCGGCAAGTTAAGGATATTAAAACTGCATCTACTTTCAAAGTTATTGGGATTTATGCATATGGAAAATGAAAATATGAATCGAATATATATGACTACTTCTGACAGATACATTCAGGTACATACACTCCAGTTTTATTCTCCTATTCTATTCTTCCATGGTAAGCTTGTGAGATTGAAAAAAGTTGGAAAAACCATATCAGTCTTTATCGTGATGTTTGTTGCACTTATTAGTTCCTCGTTGTACGAGCGGATTTCGTGCTCGGCTACCAATCCGGTGGTACGAAGTTCGATTCTTGGCTCGGCCAACGCAGAATCAGAGGAATTTATTTCTGGTGATAGACATTCATTTCTCGATATAATGTGGTTCGGATCCCACAATAAGCTGTAGGTCCCGTTTAACTTTTGTTGCATCTATTCTCGACTTCCCCTCACTTCTCAAATCAACTGAGATTAAGAATGTATCAGGGTTAGAAACAACCCGCTAGCAGCTCACCTTTCACGTTTTCTTTTCCATGTAATTTTTTATTCCTTTTGATGAAAATGAAACGTAACTTTAGATGATTCAGGCAGCATATTGACACTTCACGTTGCATCGGGATTTTTTTATTTCTGTTGTCCTAACTCCTAAAAAAGTGGTAGTTTTAATTTTGAATAACTAAATGATTTTTTTCTTTTTATAATCACAAGAGATATATGCTAGTTAACTTCATAGTCACTTGCTTGCTCAGCCGGAATTCATTGTACTTTTCTTGAATTTGTTATACCACGTTAAGAACATTCAAGAGATTCATATAACTGAACTAAGGTCATTTGGCTTTTGGCTGGAATATATAGCTGACGTATTTTTTTCGGTCTTTTTGACAGACATGACTCGAAGGTATTTAACTTGACATCATTGCAAATATTCGACGGAACAAGACTGTTCTAGGGAAACGGCCAGACAGTTTTTTTTACCACAAAAGTGATTTCTTGTCAAGATATGAAGACACTCTGAAGTGATTCCTTGTCAAGATAAAATAAAAACAAGGACAATGAAGTTTGATAATTGTGTCGAAATTAACTTTTTTTTTCTCTGTCAGGTGATGTCTTCGTATTTTTTTTTTATGTTGAGACTGACGTCTGAATCATTACTTTTTGTTGTTGTTTTATAGATTTGTATTAAGAAATGAATCTTTTTTTCACAAACTTGTAGTCATTCCCCGAGTGATGAGCCCTTGTATGCGTGTATACGTGTGTCTGCCTGTGAATGACTGTGTTTATATCCGCCTTAAATACAATTCCTGAGTATACTGGGGAGAAGAGAGCTTTAATAAAAAAAAATTATGTGATTACGCCGCCTTCCAAATTTATTTTATTTTTGAAATTAAGGAGACATATTGCACCGATGTTGAGATATTCTCTTGTGTAATTAAAGCTGGGTACTACTTGTTATAAACTTTGATGCCTATCTCATTAAGATGCAAGACTTGCGTCGAGATGTGAAAGTGCTGGAACGAGAGGAATAATAAGAATAAAATGGAGAAGGGGGAGGAGGAGAAGATTGAATTATTTGAAAAAATGGAAAGAGAGTTTTGCATTAGATTTACGTTAAGGTTGAAAATGAACCGATAGAAAAGTTAAATTTATGGAGTTTGTCTATATTGACTTCAGTCATTATAATGGCGATAGAATTTTAACGAACTGCGGCCTAACAACGTGCCCTATCATAAGTCCCCGTAGGAGGGTAATGTCATCAGTGCACCTCGCGCGGTGCACTGTAGGTATTACCTAAGGTTCTTCGCAGCGACCTTTGATCTCTAGCTGCAACCACTTTCATTTCTTTTTACTGCACATCCATTCATATTCTCTTTCTTCCATCTTGCTATCCATCCTCTCCAACAGGTTTTTCCTGCGAAGTTTCCCTCCCTTTACACATTTAGGTCCTTTCTCTACATCTATAGAACCTTTCTACTCTCAATCTCTTTCTCAACACTGAATGGCGTCATAGGTCCCAGCGCTTGGCCGTTGGCCTAAATTCCAAATTCCGTTCTATTCCTTTCGTAACTTAATCGAAGGGAAAGCTCCCTTCCCCTGCAAGTATGGGAATGGGGGTAATTCTAATATCTGCTGTAGGAATTTTGAACTAATATTCTGTTGACTTTCTTTTTTTTTTTCTTTTTTTTCAATCTCTGACTTCATTTGTTTTCAGGATATCGCGAAATGCATTATTCTAGCGACGACGGCGTCAGAATTGTTGGCTGATGTTTTGATGACATTCTGACATTGTCAGTATAATTCTTAAGAGGGAGAAGCTTAATTAGTACAGTTTTGATGAGTTTTTCAAGTTTACTTCAGAGTGAAGAGTGTAGATTTGTTTTTCGTTATATAATTAAACATAACGTATTCTTGCATCATAATCTACTTAGTTCATGAATTCATTTTCGTACACACACAAAAACATATATATATATATATATATATATATATATATATATATATATATATATATATATATATATATATATTATTAATTGTATAAATAAAGGTTTTTTTGCCACGAAGGAAAAAAATGAAAAAGCGAGATAGCAAAGTACTTTCGGTCCTGTTCGGACCCTTTACTGAGGCAAACTGATTTAACAAAGAAGAACATAGTCAAAAGAAGGCTTAATGTACAAACTGACACTACAATATTAGCCATAAGGGCGATTTTCACTCTACAGAAGGGAGGAGCCGCCTGAGGCTAGCCACACCTTGAAGGATACACGCAGTAAACAAATGATTCTTCCAGAAAAACAGTACATTTTGAAGGAACACGGGAGCATATACAATTAATATCATGAATTTTTACATAAATTTTCCCCCAAAAAATTATTATTAATGAAAAGACGAAAGAAAATATATATATATATATACGAGAAACAAGAGAGAGGAGAGAGAATATCGACCCAGAGAGAGAGAGAGAGAGAGAGAGAGAGAGAGAGAGAGAGAGAGAGAGAGAGAGAGAGAGAGAATGAAATGATAACTATATACATGTGGGGCTAATTTATTAGTTGTTTATTTATTTTAAGGTCCTTCATAAACATCTTACAAATATATGGGTCCAAATGGTACATTCCCAGACTAAGTTTTAGGTTGTTTTTATAGTGATTGTATAATTGCCGATTCCAGTAAATTTCTTGAAAACATAATCATTAGATCTAGCAATTACCGAGGTATCACCCAATTAATACAATGAGATTTTTTCACTCAGATGGATAAACAGTGCATTAGAAGTCTGGGCTGTTCTAAAAGAATAAACATATGTTGCTTTAATACGTACACATAAATTTTTTCCTTGACTGACCAACGTAAAAAACGAAGGGTAATCCTTACAAGGAATTTTGTAAATGATGTTGTTATTTGTTACGGGACTATTCTTAATTAGCATATTCTTTAATGGTATTTTTATAAGAACACTACATTAACATTAAACGATTTTAAAAATTGATTTTATGTTTCAAATCCACGAAAATAAGGTAAGCTAAGTACATTTTTTAGGCATTTCCTTTTCATTAATAGCAACATTATAAAACTTTTTGTGAGCTTTTTTTGATAACATAAATCAATTACATGAAGTGGGTAGCAGAGATCGTTTCCTATCTTTTTTTATGTATTCTATTTCTTGGTCCAGATATTGTGGACTCGTGATACCCAAAGCGCGTAGGAACATAGAGGAAAAAATTGAAATATTAATATTAAGATGGTGGCCGAATAAAAATGTACATATGTTAAATTATTTGTGGGTTTTCTATAAATACTGAATTTGCATTGGAAAGATTCCTCTATGATAATTAATCATCTAGGAAAGGGAGTGACATTGTTATTTCAATTTCAACATTGAATTTTATGATGGCACTAAATTATTCAATTTAGACAGTAAATCATTTACATCGATACCACCAGGTAAGACTACTAAGATATCATCGACATATCGGTACCATTTTAAGGGATAAGTGTGATATTCCGGGAGGTGTTGTCTAAAAGATTCATCTATAAGTTTGAAAGGAGAGGTGATAAAGGGTTACCCATGGCCATACCAAACCATATTTGTTGGTAATATTCTCCATTAAAAATAAATCTGCAATCACAAATACATAACTAATTATTAAGGAAATTATGTGACTAACAGAACATAGGCAATTCATGCAGTACAAGTTCATTACTTAAAATATTCTAGCACAGAGTCAATAGGGACTTTTGTAAACAACGAACATACATCAAAACTGACAAAATATCGCTAGGGTTTAGTACAATGTTATTTAATTTTTCCACAAGATCAAGAGAATCCGGATGTGTGAATTAGATACAGTTCCTAGTAGCGGGGATAACAGTTTAGTAAGATATTTAGATAGTTTATAAGCAATTGATCCTACAGTACTAATAATTGGGCCGCATAGGTTTTTTTTGTTTCCTTATGAGTTTTTTGACTAGGCCATATAAATAAGGTAATGAGGGACACTTAACAGTTTACTTACACAAAAGTTCTTTTTTATCTTTAAGAATTTGTTTGATATTGATATTAAAGTTTTTTATTACCTGGTCCAACAGATTTTTTGCGAGTTTTTTGTAAGTTATTTCATCCTCTAGTAAAGTATTCATGCGTGATATGTAGTCAGTTTTGTCAAGAACCCCTAAACTATTGAATTTATCAGCCTTGGTAATGTGAAAGCTATTATTCTTCAATTCTTTTAAACTTTTTTTGTAGCTAGGGGGGAAGTTATTTTCATGATAGTCATGCGTAGCACTATATGTCATGCCTTTGATAATGTCTAAATGATTTTGTGGTAGGTCACAGTATTTTTCCAACTTATATAGAGATGTCGCTATTAATAAAGCTGAGGGTTTGTTACAAATGAAGAAAGACAACCCAAAGCCTAATGCGCGCACTGCATTATCACTGCCTTATTGGTCAAATCGCTGTCGTTGATAAGGTTGTTTAATTTTCTGTCCAGTTTTCTAATCAAAGTGTCAGTAGTTCTATGAAGTTTTCCATATATTTCTTGCCTTAATTTTTTCTTCTATGTTCCTATGCGCTTTGCGTATCACGAGTCCACAATATCTGGACCAAGAAATAGAATACATAAAAAAGATAGGAAACGATCTCTGCTAGCCACCTCATGTAATTGATTTATGTTATCAAAAAGCTCACAAAAAGTTTTATAATGTTGCTATTAATGAAAAAGAAATGTCTAAAAATGTACTTAGCTTGCCTTATTTTCGGGGATTTGAAACCATAAAATCAATTTTTAAATCGTTTAATGTTAATGTAGTGTTCTCTAATAACAATACCATTAAAGATATGCTAATTAAGAATAGTCCCGTAACAAATAACATCATTTACAAAATTCCTTGTAAGGATTGCCCTTCGTTTTACCTTGGTCAGTCAAGTAAAAATTTATGTGTACGTATTAAGCAACATATGTATTCAGTTAGAACAGCCCAGACTTCTAATGCACTGTTTATCCATCTGAGTGAAAAATCTCATTGTATTAATTGGGGTGATACCTCGGTAATTGCTAGATCTAATGATTATGTTTCAAGAAATTTACTGGAATCGGCAATTATACACATCACTAATAAAAACAACCTAAAACTTAGTCTGGGAATGTACCATTTGGACCCATATATTTGTAAGATGTTTATGAAGGACCTTAAAATAAATGAACAACTAATAAATTAGTCCCAAATGTATATAGTTATTATTTTTCTCTCTCTCTCTCTCTCTCTCTCCTCTCTCTCTCTCTCTCTCTCTCTCTCTCTCTCTTTCTGGTTCGATATTCTCTCTCCCTCATTCTCTTGCTTGATATATATATATATTTATATTTTCTTTCGTCTTTTCATTAATGATAATTTTTATGGGAAAATTTTTGTAAAAATTCGATATTAAATTGTATATGCTCCCGTGTTCTTTCAAAATGTACTGTTTTTCTGGAAGAATCATTTGTTTACTGCGTGTATATATATATATATATATATATATATATATATATATATATATATATATATATAATATATATATATATATATCGTCATATATCATTCATACACGAACACAGACCAGTTATTTTTTAAGTTTTTTTAAGGCATCTCACTGAAGAGTTATCTTTTGGTTGAAGTCTTTTTAGAACTGAAGTGTTTTCTATTGGTAATGATCTTCAACGGTTTTTTTCCCATTTCTACCAAAGGTTTATCATCAAGTGTACACCGTAAGGGGGGTAGTGCCCTCTGTGCACCTCAAGTGGTGCACTGTAGGCATTACTTAACGGTTTTTGCAGCGTCCTTTAAGTGCCCACCACCACTAGCTGCAACCTTTTTCATTACTTTTACTGTACCTCCGTTCATATTATCTTTCTTCCTTTTGACTTTCCACCCTCTCCAACAGTTTTTACTAATGCAACTGCGATGTTTTCCTCTTGTTACACCTTTCAAACCTGCTCACTGTCAATTTCTTATTCAGTGCTGAATGACGTCATAGGTCCCAGCGCTTGGTCTTTGGCTTAAATTGACATAATGCAAACTCGTCAGCAGATAGACATCCGCGTTTGTTTGTTTGTATGGCGTTTTTGCGTTGCATGGATCCAGTGGTAATTCAGCAACGGGACCAAACGGCTTTACGTGACTTCCGAACCACGTGGAGAGTAAACTTCAATCACCTAAATACACATCTCTGACCCCTGAATGGAATGCCCGAGAATTGAACTCACGGCCACCGAGGTGGTACGCCAAACACCATACCGTCCAAGCCACTATGGCGCTTAGGGACATCCATTTAAACAGTAATTTAACGAAAGTTATATATCATAAGTTTTCATCGTTTGAAAATGAAACCTAGTTTATACGATTTTTTTTTTTTTTTTTTTTTTTTTTTTTAGACCGAGTGAAACTTAATTTCGTCCGAAACCTTTAATATGGTTTTCTCGTTCGAATTGCCAGACGGCATTTTCTGTCAAAGCGATTTCATGCCGAGTTGTAAAAGGAAAAGGGAAATGGATTTGGATTCTAGAATTTACGAGACTGCTGCGACGCGGGAAGTGAGTGTGGTTAGGCGTTTTATTTCTCTGTTTGTTTATACAATTTTTTTTTTTTTTTTTTTTTTTTTTTCTTTCTTTTTTTTTTTGGGTTTTTTTTTTTTTTTTTTTTGGGTTTTTTTTTTTTTTTTTTTTGTGGGGAGGAGCAGGCGGAGGAGGAGGTGGAGGGGGTGCCATATATGTAGGGGAGGAGGAGGAGGAGGATAAGGGGGGGCTGGGATGGCAAATATGTGACCCTGTACCTTATTATACCCTGGAGCATAGTTGGCTTGAGATTTTTGAATTTACATTTGCCCGTCTTAACCATGCGCTCGTTTCTCCGTCTTTTTACAAGTCAATTCATTCATTTAAACTCTGTGGATGTAAGATCTTTTATAATCGTGTTCTTTCATTAGATGTTGACGGATCTTATGTAATCACTCAACCTTTAGGGTTTCATGCGGATACGACTGGAAAATAATAATACGATCTTAAAGGTTAGCTCCGGACGAATGCCCTGTAGATATTTGTTTATCTATCCAGAAGATTTTAGCTGAGGAGATGTAGTCAGCAGGTAGTGCAAGTTGCCAGTAGTTTTATTATCATCTAAATTCATTTGATTTCTTATCTTCAAAGATTATTGTATTGAGATGCTATATACGTCTTTTGTACAAATAATTCGCTCGACACTGGATCTGTTGTTAGGCAGGAAAGTCTATTGAAGAATATTGACTTGATTATGTATATCTAATAAGTCTCTCTCTCTCTCTCTCTCTCTCTCTCTCTCTCTCTCTCTCTCTTTCTTTCTTTTTTTTCTCAAATTATGGAAGCATATTGCATTGACGCTAAAATATTCTCCTTTGGTGTAATTAAAGCCGGGTACTAGTTATAAACTTTGATGCACGACTCATTAATATGTAAGACTTTCATCAAGATGTGAAAGTGCGTGAGGTGGGTGGTGAGGAGGAGGAGAGAGAGAGAGAGAGAGAGAGAGAGAGGAATCAACATTCTTTTCAAATGAAGGTGCCGGAATATTCGACTGAAAATTCGCTTGGATATTTACACAAGAATCATTTTTCGTTTTGCTGGATCTCGAAACATTTTTACAAGGGACAGACGAATCTTAACACACGTACTTTGGTGCCGCGGATAAGATGCGTGTTCTTTTAAAAAACATTTCTGGCTGAAATTCATTCATATTATGCTTTTTTGACATTTAATCTTTTTAGCATCCAGTTAAAGATAACTTTTGAGATGGCTTTTTGTATGTCTATCCGTCCGGCCTGAGATCTTGAAAACTACTGAAGGTAGAGGGCTGGAATTTGACGTGTTAATCATCCGTCCTCCAGTCATCAAACATACCAAATTGCAGCCCTCTAGCCGCAGTAGTTATTATTCTATTTAAGGTTAAACTTAGCAGTGCTCATGCGTCTGGTGCCAACAACATAAGCCACCACAGTGGCTGAAAGTTTCATACAGCATTATAAGCTGTACACTTTTTACTTGTTCTCTATTAACGCCGCTGAATTAAGTCCTCATTTTTCAACTTGAATGGTAATTAGAACCCTGTAAATCACGAAAGCCCCCATTATAAATCCCGTACGGTGGAATGAGCAGCTTATGAGCTGAATGGAAAGGTCAAGAGGTCAATCTGTTAGATCAAAAAATTCCAATAACATCTTCGGGTACACTGACGAAAGTTTGATAATCGCGTTACGGCCTCCAGGAAAATGCGAGAGGGAATAGTTGCTCGGACAGTTTTTGATGTGAACTCACGTCGAAAGACTTTCTTTTTTATAACATGACGTCGTTGTGAAATGATGGTGATGAAGAATTAACGTTGAGAGATGAAGGAAATAATGGTCTGTTATGTATAATAATAAAATTCGAAAAGTAGCATTTTACGAAGGGTACATGTTAGATGCCATATTGTATTTATCGCATTTCAACGCACATCCATTTATAGATATGTATGAATGTATGTTGGTATAATTCACATTCTAAGTGTATTATGCATACATACATACATACATATAGATGAATGTTTGATTTTGCGTTAAATTGACAAAATATGGATTGTTTTTTTTTCCATTGTATATGAAGGGTTATTGTGAATTGGGTGCGTTTTTCTTATAGATGACTTATACCATTATAGTAGTGTATAGGTCCCATCAATAACAATATGTGTTAAGAAAAAAAATTGGGGAGGCGGGGGGGCGGGGGAGTGTTGGAGTGTATCATTCATATCAGAATTGTGAGTTTCAAGACAACAGAAGCCTCGACAAACATGACCTCACAGAAAAGAAGCAGTGAGGTCACCTTACTTTTAGAGAGAGAGAGAGAGAGAGAGGAGAGAGAGAGAGAGAGAGAGAGAGAGAGAGAGAGATATGCATAGAACCTCAAGGAATTCTCCCCACAGATGTGTGTCCTATGGCAGTTCTCTCAGGTTACCCCATCATTCCTCTTCCAGTTTCCTCTTCCATAGGTTTCTTCCAGTTTCCTCTTCATCATCATCCAGACTTTCCTCATCATTGTTATCGTGATATTCTACTTAAACACCCATCTCCATAATTTTAGGCTGATTTTCCTCATTCCCATCATTGTTATCACATTCCTCATCCGCTTCCCATTTTATCGTTATTAGACAAGTCGCAAAGTCTACCCCTCCCAGACCCTATTCCAATAGTCCACCTCGTTACTCCTTGCACGCTGTAAACATGCCATACCTACTTACCAAGATGGAAATCGGTCAGAGATGTTGATTACGAGGTTTAATTTGATTTAGTTTAGAGGTTTAAAGGTCTTTCATGAATGGCAGAGGCTAGGTACACAACGTCTTAGGGACCGAACATATGCACAGGCTTCTTCCCGCCAACTTAGGACCTGGGAGAACCAGGCAGTGACTGTTGATGACTCAGCATGTAGACATATAGCACCCCCCCCCCACCCCCCTCTTCCCAAACTCATTCTCTAGATCAATGACAGTAAGGTCATGTTTCTAGTGGAATCTGTCAGGGATGTCTATGACTTGAATTAGGCTACACAACGAATTCCAGGCGAATCCAACTGAACTGTCATAAGTAAAGTGACGGTATAAAGCCACTTTGAAAGCTTGATTAACTAGGATGGAGGAGAGATGAAGGGAAGGTGTAGGTTGGAGACACAGGCTGGATTCCAATATCATGAAGCAGGTTGAAAGAGTTACAATGGAAATTTGGGTGTGAAATTAACTGTTAGACGATTATAATACGAAGGCACTGAACTCGACTGGAAAAGAGGTGTGAGAGATGTGTATTTCTGGTGATAGAAGTTCACTCTCTCGACGTGGTTCGGAAGTCAAGTAAAGCCGTTGGTCCCGTTACTGAATAACCACTGGTTCATTGCAACGTAAAAAAACACCATACAAACAAACAAGCAAACAAGTCGACTGGAAAAGGAGTGAGAGGTAAACGGAAGGTAATTTATAATCTGGAAGAAAAAAGCGCCACTGAACAGCACGAAGAAAGGGGACAGAATAGATGTTGCTCCTTCAACGGCAACATAGAAGTTAGGAAGGAAATCTAAATTAAAATTTCTTGGGCAAGGGGTAAATCAATTGCCAAAGAGTTCGGTTAATTGAATTCTCTGCAAAACTATTGACGAATTTTCCAGAGATATAAAGAGTAAGTAAAGAATGTTCTGTTTATAAATACAGAGTCTCTCTCTCTCTCTCTCTCTCTCTCTCTCTCTCTCTCTCTCTCTCTCTCTCTCTCTCGTTTGATTCGCCTTTTTCATGCGCGGATCCGTAAGTTGTTAAAAGATGGTGACTGACATCTTTGTCATGTCTGTTACGTTAATGATCATAAAGTCCTTTATAACATGAGCAGTAAGTTTCCTTTCCCAAAATTGAGAAATGAAATGGAATTTTAGCTCTCTCTCTCTCTCTCTCTCTCTCTCTGTCTCCTTCCTTGGACATATTTGGGTCCCCAAGATTTGGCTTCGATCCACCTCCACAAGGGAGTGTAGTTGATGATGGTATTAATCATAAATCACACTTGGAACACACTCAAGAGGCATTAAACCCTTTCCATCAATCATTGGGCCGAGACACTGCACACACACACAGAGAGAGAGAGAGAGAGAGAGAGAGAGAGAGAGAGAGAGAGAGAGAGAGAGAACCGAAATTGGGAAACACGAGGGATGAAAATTTATTTTTAAGGAGTACTTTCGTATTGCTTAATTTTTTTAAGACCTTTGGATTCATTTTTTATTTTAATGTGGATCCTTGGTATTTTTATTTTATTATTTCTGAAATTTTCCTTATCTCTTTTTTATCATTCTTTTTGCATATATTTATTGCGCTTGCTTATTTCGTGAAATAAATTCGCTATGATGTGCACATGTATTGATATATAGTGCTATACAGGTTGATG
>NC_087209.1:63307658-63312658 GCF_015104395.2 Macrobrachium nipponense
ATAGAGATAACACTTGGAAATATTTATCTCGCCAACACGTGCCTGGTACATTGCCACATTGATCGAAGGTGAAAGAAAGGAGAGAAAAGTTTCAGTTAATTGAGTTAAGAGGTCTTTTGATATTGGGTACACGAACGAAAAAAAACACCAGTAGAAAGAAACGATACTAAGAAATGAAAAACAGAATGTGATCAGATGGATGGAAATAATTAGCACGTGCGTTGTATCTTTTCTGGAAATATGCGAAAAACGAAAAAAAGGTATCACTAGATTTATTTATATATATATATATATATATATATTTATATATATATATATATATATATATATATAGAGAGAGAGAGAGAGAGAGAGAGAGAGAGAGAGAGAGAGAGAAATTTATTGAGTGTGTATTGCCATGGCATGTGGACATTGCACATTCTTCGGCCCCCCTCTCTCCTCAGCGAAGCAAGATTGTGAAAAGTTGGGATGGGACTTGTCGCCTCTTACGTCATGAATACTTAAAAATTTCACATGTGAAAAAGCCCTGAATGTGGAGATAAAAAAAAAAAAAGGCGATGGAAGTTGCATGCCTGGGAATGTACCGTGACGGCGATATATCTGTTGATTGGTGATATGTGAAAAACAGTAAAAATGGTGTTTTGCAAAGCAGAATATTGAGCTGCATTATTGATCGACGGTTTTGTCAAGTGTCAACTCTGGTGCTGTCAACTTTTTTAGCGATAGTTTTGTTGGTTTCCTGAGATATATATGTTTATTAACAGGTCCAGTTCAGTTGGTTAAGAGAAATATCATTTTTATTCATTATTGACTAGTAATGACCCTGGTTATCTAACAGTTTATTTTTCCTTTGGGCTTAAGTATTTTTTTGGTATTGACGTTCATTCTTTGTCATTATGGCAATGCATAAAAATATTCCTCATTATTTTCCTGTTACATTCATTTATTTCTTTCAAATAAAACCATCTTCCTTGTATGCTTGTGGTCTTGGATTTGATCCATAGGAGTATGGTTTATCATCTGAATAACAAATGGTGATGATATTGATGTGAAAATGCGGAAAAATGCGTTGAGTTTAGTAAACATCCCTTGTAAACAAATGACAAATGACATGCGCGCAGAAATAATATATATATATATATATATATATAATATATATATATATATATATATATATATATCTTATATATTTTTATATATATTATATATTTTTTATAATATATTATAAATATTATATATATATATAGTATATACATACATAGTATATATATATATATATATATATATATATATATATATATATAATATATATAAATATATATATATATATAATATTTATACATTTGGCTTTTTGGTTACAGACAGGGAGAGAGACTTTTGGTGGGGGGGAAAGAGGGTTTCATTGCACTCGTATAAAAAAACATATCGAAATCGTGGCAGGGGAAAATGTTATGCATATTCCTTTATGCCGTCGATACACTTTGTAGCGGGTGGGGATATCCTTATATATCAAAAATTTTTTCAGGCGAGTGGTAAAAGCTATCACGGAATACACTGGGGGTGATATGAGCTCCTCTGGCCTGTTTGTCATGGTAAAAATAAATGAATTTCATTTCCAGTGACCGTCTATTCACATCACCCGAAGTGTAATCGGATCTTGGATTATTTGCAGTGTGAATACATTTCTGTGATTATTATTATTATTATTATTATTATTATTATTATTATTATTATTATTATTATTATTATTATTATTATTCTGTTAAACAAAATGGCAGAATTGAGCATATTAATTAATTCTGCCATTTTACTCAACAGAATTTGTTTAAAAGAGGGTTTTCTACCAGAATGTATTATTATTATTATTATTATTATTATTATTATTATTATTATTATTATTATTATTATTGTTGTTGTTGCTGTGTTGTTGTTGTTGTTGTTGTTTGTTATTGGGGTTGTCGTCTTCCAAAATTTAGGAACAATGATATCCAATAATTTCTTTATATTATGAAAAGGCAATTCAGACAATGTGCAGGTTGACAATGGAACTATATTACTTACAAGATTCTCCCGATTTGAGAATATGGCGTTAAGAGAAATGATTATTTGTCGTTCCACGGCAGGATAGCGCGAAAAATAATACAATAAATTAGATTTCGGAAGTTCCAGATTGGTGAAGGGACTATGGTTAATGCTCGGATATGGCTTTCGTTCCATTCCGGGGAGCATAGCGGATAGTATCAGTTGGACTTAGGTGAGGAAATTAGCAGTTGGAAGACCCAGGCCTGCCTGGATGAGAACTGTGAGATTGTAGGCTGTTGGTGAGTGGAGACTCGTGGAAGAGAAAGCACCGTTGGTGGTGATGATTTGTCGACAATCTATGACTCAATTAAAAAATGGCATTTGCCTCATAAACAAAGTTGTAAGAAAAAGATGCTCATAAGATGTTAAATTTCATTCGAAATTTGTCGCCATCCGTATGAAACAAGTAAAACAAAATACCATTTGACTCATGAAAAAAGTTTCTAAGAAAAAGAATGTTCACTGAATGTTATAAAATTGGAAAACCATAAAAAAAGTAGTAATTGCATTCAACATTCGTCGACATTCGTATGAAGCAAATGAGAAAAAAAAAGCCATTTGCTCCATAAACAAAGTTCTAAAAACGAAAATGCTCATGAAATATTAAAAAGTTGGAAATCCATAAAAAAATAGTAATTGCATTCAACATTCGTCGACATTCGTATGAAACTAATGAAAAAAAAACGCCATTTGCTCCATAAACAAAGTTTTAAAAACGAAAATGCTCATGAAATATTAAAACGTTGGACAACCTTAAGAAAACAGTAGTTTATTGTACAGATAAAAGCAGGAGTAAAAGATCATAGATAACCAAATGATATCAGATGATGAAGTACATATATAGCTCATTGAAGAAAGAAATGTGTTTTTGATTGAAATGGGAAATGAAACAATCAAAATGAAGGAAAACATAAACACCTCGATAGCCAATTGGAAAGACCACTGAGAGAGATCGAAAATGGCAAAGAACACACACACACACACACTCACACTCACACTCATTCAGTTCTATTTTTACGACGCTGTCGCCCTTATCAGCCGTGCATCATCTTATCGAATATAAAGCCATGTAATACCAGCCCCTCCGTTTCTTATCTCATTGCGCCCCCTCTCCCTTCCATTAAAGTTATTGGCGATGCCAGCGGCTGATATGAACTATTAGATTTCCATTCCCCCAAATAGGGGATAATTATGCGGCCCCAGGGGCCAGTTGATTTGATGGTGTTTGCCTGTAATGTTTTGATCAGGGCCATTCCCATTCGTCTACGGCGTTTGTATATGCGGCTTCCAACGCGACATCTATTCAGTCATTTGGACAGCACGGCGTCTTTGTAATTTCGCCAATTCTCTTGCTAATGTACTACAGTATACGTGCAATGAATTTGCAAGAAGCTGATCAATGTGTGCGGAAATAGTACGTTTATGTTGTCAAGTGATAATATTGCTTGTGTTTCCGTTTTAAATATACACTATAGCTGGTGCACTTAAGGTAGATCCTTGGGTGAGCCCTATGCCTACAAGACGGTTGTTTGGCGGCCGCTGATTGGCTTAGAGCTGCCTGCCTCCCGGCACTAGCCAATCAGCAGCCGCCAAAACAAGCGTCCCCCGTAAGCATAGGGCTCATCCAAGAATCTACCTTAAGTGAACCAGCTATAGTATATATTTTTTTGTTTCAAAGACGTGCAAGTTACGACGCCAGCATTATAAGCTAAGTCAATCAATCAATCTCAATGATTTTGTAGTGCGTGGATTTTTTTTTTTTTTTTTTTTTTTTTGTAAACCTAAGCAACCATAGTAATTTATAACTTTCTTTCATGTTTATCTCTCTTCATTTTTAGTTTTCCTTGCATTGTTCTCGAATGTACCTTTAGGTGTGGATTTTAATTCCAAATTTCGGTTTTTAGTGTAGTTGTTAATGAAGAATCTAATTCCATTTCTTTTAAAGGTTTTGCTTATCCAAACCGGAATTGAAAATTTCCGAGGTATCAGTTCCAACCCAACGGAGAGAGATTCAGCACATTCGCGTTATTGTTATGCATACGGTGTTATTCATTCGCTGTGGGTTAAATTTCTAGATTATTTATGTTACTTGCTTAATCTTCGTTTAAATTTGTTTAGCATATGCACATAGTCCTTGCCAAACGTTTTCTTTAATATCTGTGACATAGACCGTGGGTTCATAATTTGTATTGAAATTACTTTATCTTAATAGAAGTAGCATCGTTGACCATAATATGCTCTTACGTATAATTTTATATCATTGGCTGCTTTTCTCTAAAAGTAGCTTGATCTCGGTTACTTTTCTACATAGGTAGCTGGAACTTACCTACTTTTCTACATAGGTAGCTTGAATTCGGTTACTTTTCTGTAAAAGTAGCTTGATCTCGGTTACTTTTCTGTAAAAGTAGCTTGGTATCGGTAACTTTTCTGTAAAAGTAGCTTGGTCTCGGTTACTTTTTTACGTAAGTAGCTTGATCTCGGTTACTTTTATACATAAGTAGCTTGATATCGGTTACTTTTTTCTAACAGTAGCCTGATCTCGGTTACTTTTATACATAAGTAGCTTGATATCGGTTACTTTTTTCTAACAGTAGCTTGATCTCGGTTACTTTTCTACATAGTAGCTTGAACTTGTTTTTTTTTACATAGGTAGCTTGAACTCGGTTACTTCTCTGTAAAAGTTGCTTGATATCTGTTATTTTTCTCTAAAAGTAACTTTAGGTGGGTTATTGTGGTAAGGAAGTTATTCCAAAATTGCTTGAGCCCATCTAATGTTTAGAAGAGAGCTGTGCAACAATACCTTGGACTCATAATATGATGTGTATAGTTATCCGTGAAAAAGAAGAAGCAACAGCTGACTTACTATTTAAGAGAAGCTGTACGGATGCCTTGAGTCAGTCAGTTTCAAGAAATCTATA
>NC_087209.1:63317658-63347658 GCF_015104395.2 Macrobrachium nipponense
TTGGTCACCCACCCTCCAATCATCAAACATACCAATTGGAGCCCTGTAGCCTCGGGAGTTTCTATTTTATTTAAGGTTAAATATATAACCATGATCGTGCGTCTTATACCGCTATAGGTGCCAAGGTATCCGGGTATTTCGCCCACATGCCAATTCGCCACACTATGGAGTCATTTCGGCCACAAGGTTGTCATTTCGCTTACACTGTGGAGTCATTTCACCCTCATGGTTGTCATTTCTCCCACACTGTGGAGTCATTTCGCCCACTGTGGAGTCATTGGTTACAAGTGGCTTCCTATTCCGTTCCATTTGTAACTGTCCATACAACCAGTAATAATAGTACCGGAATAATAATAATAATAATAATAATAATAATAATAATAATAATAATAATAATAATAATAATTGGAGGCTAGCACAATCGACTAAAACGTGCTGCAGGTAGATGCCACCCCTCTATCTACATAAGGCTAGTATCTGAATAAAACTACGAAGAATCCAGTGGAAAAAGTATAAGAGACTTGCAGGGTAAAATATTCACTCTTTGGGATGAGCGTGTGAGGAGTGAGAGGTCTTCATATCAGCTGCTGAAAGCGCGTGCTCATCTCAGTGGCTCAGTGCGCAGCTGAATCTTGTAAGTATGTATTTTTTTTATTAAAAGTTTATTTTTTTTAATTCTTTGTCACCACGTTCGTTCTCGTCCCACAGAGTCATACAATACATGGTAATGATGGCACATGAACTGTCGATCAGAGTCTTATGAGAGACTTTCGCTAAAAGAACTGTCGATCAGAGTCTTATCAGAGTCTTTCTCCACAAGAACTGTCGATCAGAGTCTTATCAGAGTCTTTCGCCACAAGAACTGTCAAGGTCATAGTCATTATAAGTCTTTCTTTCCAAAAACAAGACTGTTCGATTCCCAGTCTTAGTCTTATCGAGAGGCTTTCCTCCACAAGAAACTGTCGATCAGAGTCTTATGAGAGTCTTTCGCCACAAGAACTGTTGATCAGAGTCTTATCAGAGTCTTTTACCACAAGAACTGTCGATCAGTCTTATGAGAGACTTTCGCTAAAAGAACTGTCGATCAGAGTCTTATCAGAGTCTTTCCTCCACAAGAACTGTCGATCAGAGTCTTATCAGAGTCTTTCACCACAAGAACTGTCGATCAGAGTCTTATCAGAGTCTTTCGCCAAAAGAACTGTCGATCAGAGTCTTATGAGAGACTTTACCACAAGAACTATCGATCAGAGTCTTATAAGAGTCTTTATAAGATTTTCTTTTTTTTTTCCCGCCATCAAGAAACCGTTTCGATCCAGAGTCTTATCGGAGTCTTTCACCACAAGAACTGTCGATCGGAGTCTTTAACCACAAGAACTGATTCATCGTAAAATTAGCCTGTTTAGGGAACTGCTCTGAATGTTTGAAAACTGTAAGCTGAGTTTTTTTCATCACCATAAAATATATTTGTGAAAGGATTACGCCACAACAAATAATAGTTGTTAAAGAAAATCGACGATAATGCAGGATGCATAAATTTCATTTCTCTAGATCAAGAGCCCGTGCTGAAACAAGATTAGAGCAATCAAATATATTATCTGTAAACGAATAGTGTTCACGGATTGCTTAATGACAGTATATTTTCTACTTGAATGTAATTAGATTATTCGCTTTCATGATTTTTTGCAGCACAAAACCTATAAGGTTTGACAGATCTTTTTGTTCACTTTTCTGAAGCAGATTCTGCAGTGTCTTCTCTTGATTTCATGAAAACTGCTGAAAATGAATGTTTCGTAAGTTCTAAAGCTAAAAGTGAGGAATTCCTGTTTAAGGTGCCCTGTGTAAAAATCTACATTTTCTTCATCTTGTCCACATGCATTATTAGTCCGGAATAGTTTACAAATGGTAATAAATTTTCTGAAATTGCATTCATCGTTTGATGAGGTTGCCAACATTGTAGGTGTAATTTTTAAAGCATGACTTCATGGAGTGTATAACGCTTGCTTATCTTGGTAAGTAAACAGCTGTTTACATACTGAATATGTGTTCCAGCCTAGTCACACACACACACACAGACACACAGACACACACAATATGTTGTATGCAAACAAAATGAGCATTTTAATTAAAAGTATCCATTAAACACACGCTCTACCTTCGTCTTTTGATTATTACATTCACTCAGTCAGTGCAGCTAACTGTATTAATTTTGAAATATTAATTTGTCGTTTTATTGCTTCACTGCGTGCTTTGATTCGAAGTATGTTGACAAAACAGTCAGATAAGCAGCGAAATACTAAGTGGAACAAGTCAAGCTATCGGACATGGTTGAAACCGGAGCAAATTCAATGAATGTTGGTTTGAGAGGCAGGTCACGGGGACTGAATCTACACTTAAGTACCTAGAACGGATTCATTTAATGCACCGGTGGTTTAAATCTAATTATTCCCTGATCGATCGAAAATACGAGCTCGAATAAAAATGTATCGAGGTGAGTGAACACTGAATGAAAACAAATTCTGTGTTGGACAGTTAGCTTGGGTATTGCTCTCTCTCTCTCTCTCTCTCTCTCAATACGGCTTTTTTCATAGAATCATTTTACCTTATTACTTTTCCTGCCGACCGCACGCTCTCTCTCTCTCTCTCTCTCTCTCTCTCTCTCTCTCTCTCTCTCTCTCTCTCTCTCTTGCTGTTTCCATATCAATTAATGAAATTCAAATTTCCTTTTTAATTGGTTTCGTGTTGATAAAACGTGCTTGTCTCTCTCTTCCTCTCTCTTCTCCCTCTCTCTCTCTCTCTCTCCTCTCTCTCTTCTCTCTCTCTCTCTCTCTCTCCGGGTTTTTACATAAAATCTAGATTTTTGTCTGTGAACATCTGTTTAACAAGAAGACAGTTATTGGCCCCAGCCTCTCTATAGGGAAATATGTGGATGAGCATATAAATATATACATTTATTTTCTCAAGTGCACTTAATTGCTTATAAATAGATGTTAATGAATGTCCATATGTGCAGTTAAAGGGAAAGGTATGATATGCAAAAAATAAATAAATAAATAAATAAATCCTGTTTTGGTAAAAGATGTGAAAGAAGAGAACAGCTCCTGTAGTTTTTTGGGTCGACTGCCTAATGATGAGCATCAATTCTAGCTTCAAAAATGCTAATGGAGTGAAAATTCTAAAAATTCTTGTTACAGATTCTTTTTCTTCTTCTTCTGAGAGAGAGAGAGAGAGAGAGAGAGAGAGAGAGAGAGAGAGAGAGAAGAGTGTATCGCGTTTGGGGGGGGGGGGGGGTGAGATTACTTTATACATATGAAGATTTTCCCCTTTTGGATACATAAAGTTACAGAGTGAAGGGGGGGAACCCCATTGCTCATGATCAGTAGAGGAATGGTTCTGTGAAATCTCCTTCATCTGCAGCAGGCTTTAGATTCTCTCTCTCTCTCTCTCTCAATAACTCATGTCGACGTAGGCGTGTTTCTTTCTTCCCTTGTCTCTCACCACCAGCAGCAGCAGCGGAGTCCTTCTCTTCCCTATTCTCACCCCATGAATGCGAATGAGGTTTCTCATCCCTTTCCCCCCCTTGACGCAGGCGGCTGTGTGTGTGTGTATGTGTATGTGTGTGTGTAACCCTCCGCTCTTTCCCTTGTTCTTTCCGCTCCACGTCTCTCTCTCTCTCTCTCTCTCTCTCTCTCTCTCTCTCTGTCCCAAGGCTTGTATATCCCAGTTTCTTCTATTTTTCTTTCTTTTTCTTGTCCCCTTTTTTCTTTTGTACGGAGGTATCGGTTTCTGTTTTGTTTTTACCCTCTCTCTCTCTCTTCTCTCTCTTCTCCTCTCTCTCTCTCTCTCTCTCTCTCTCTCTCTCGTGTTTCAGCTTTTAGTGTCTTGAGTTATATAAGGTCAACTGGTTTTGCCTTCTCGTAATTCGAGATGGTTTTATTGAACGCTGGGGTCAGGGGGGGAGGGAGAGGGGGGGGGGCGAAGTCACTTCAAAGAAATTCATGATAGGAGCATTTATTATTTCCAGACTCTCTGAAATTGAACAATTTCGCCGAAAAATGTTTTCGTCGCGGGTCCACGATCAAACTTTTTAAAGAGTAGTCTCGGCCACAGTTGTAAATTTTTTAACGGGAAATATGTTTTGAAGAAAAGAAAAAAAGAAGCAAATTTGAAATCATTGTCGTTGTTTGCAGTGACGAGAAGATACTTAGTTTCGAGGATACTTTTTTTAAACAACGAGAAGATACTCGTTTTTTTATTTGGGGGGTGGGTGGGGGTGGGGGGCGTGCGGGAGAATTTGAAAAGCAAACCTACTCCTCCCTTTAACAACGAGATAGTTTTTTTACATATATAGAATTTGAAGATTACTTTTTTAATAATACGAAAAGACAGTCGTTTTTCTTTTGTGTGTGTTTTTTAAATATTTTGAAAAACATTGAAATCCTCCCTTTTAACAACGAGAAGATACTAGTTTATAAAGAATTTTGAAAGAAGCTACTTTTTTTTTTATTAAGAGGACGAGAGGACTTATTTTTTAAGAATTTTGAAAAACAAAGAACTCCTCCCTTTAATAACGAGAAGATACGTTTTTTTTTTTTAAAGAAATTTGGAAGATGCTACTTGTTTTTTTTAATAATACGAGAAGACGCTCGTTTTTTATATATATATATTTTTAAGAATTTTTTTAAAAGCGAATCAATTCTCCCTTTAACAACGAGAAATATACCTTTTGTTTTTTTTTTTTTTTAGAATTTGGAAAGAAGCTACTTGTTTTCTTTTTTAATAGAAAGAATATTGAAAAGCAAAGAAATCCTCCCTTTAACAACGAGAAGATACTTGGTTCTTTAAAGAATTTTGAAAGAAGAACTACTTTTGAAAAGTCAAGCAGCTCCTCCCCTGTAACAACGAGAAGATACTGTTTTAATTTTAAGAAGCTACATATCGTTTTTTTAATAGGACGAGAAGACACTTTTTAAGAGCTCCTCCCTTTAACAACGAGAAAATATATTTAGTTTATTTCACTTGGAAGAAGAATATTGAAGATCAAAGAGCTCCTCCCTTTAATAACGATATATACATCATATATATATTATATATATATTATATATATCCTATATTATATATATATCTATATATATATCTATTTTATAATTATATTTTAAGAATTTTGAAAGACTAATGATTTTTTTACAATCAGGTACGAGAAGACAGATTTTTTTGTAAGAGAACTCCTCCTTTTAACAACAAGAAAATATATTTTGTTTATTTCACTTGGAGAAAGAATATTGAAGATTAAAGAGCTCCTCCCTCCCAATGAGGAATCGTATTTTTGAAGTCCTTCGGTGCTACCAGCAGTCAGAAATTGGGCTGAAACGATTCGCAAGCATATCCCATTGAACAAAGCGCGCGCATCAGTGGAGTTTGAGCCGAGGGCAGGAGGGAACTGTAGGACCCTCTTAACAAAAGTAATAGAGTAAATTGTTGTATCTGGGATAGAAAATAGGTTGCCATTACCATGATTAAGTGCGCAAAGGGGAACAATGTCAGCTTAACTTAATGTCGCTGTATTACACCGTAATCCATTGTTATTTGAATAACAGCCGCCGGTGGGGAAGGTTTTTTTTTTTTTTTGGTTTTTTTTTTTTTTATAACAGGGAAAAATTATCTTTTGTAATGGGACCGCAATTTTGTGTTCATTCTACAGCAGTGTGTGTTTTTTTTTTTTTTTTTTTTTTTTTTTTTTTTTTTTTAATAGAAATGCACCCCACTGTCTTCTCCTTTCCCTTGTCCAGGGTAGGGTTGCATTCTGTTTGACGCTTCTGCAACCCCGGGAGGATGGGGTTGCATATTTCAGACCTTGTGATACTTTTACTAACTGGTTCTTGCACTTCATACAGGCGTGCATACGGACACACAGTCTGTAAATGAGTAGGGTCTGTTTCATATATATAAATGTGCGTGTTTATATATATGTATGTATGTATATATATATATATATATATATATATATATATATATATATATATATGTATATATATATATATATATATATATATATATATATATAAATAAATATATGGATATATATATATATATATATATATATATATATATATATATATATATATATATATCAGTGTCGGACGAGAGATTTTAATCTTTGTCAAAATTAATTTCCTAGCTAAGCTCACTCTATTTTCATAATCTAGTGATGAAATTATATATATATTAAATGCATACATACATACATACATGTATATATACAAAAGCGTGCGTGTTATGTATAATAAGCGTATTTTTAAATATGCAGCACGCGCCAACTTTAACATCTGCATATATGTATAATGGAGCTTGAAGCATAAAGAGGCTTAGTGTTGATGCTAAAATCTGGATGGTACATTACATGCAGGCTAAGTCTGATTCCCGACTCTGTTGCGTTTACATAGTAACTGGGTGAAATATGAAACGCCGCAGCACGGAACATGTATGACCTAGAGAACTATCTGACTATTGCCTATTTCAGTAAGAACTTAAGTAGCTTGACTATCCTCGTGCATATTTTTTTTCAGGGCTTACAAATCACTCTTCCACTACGTCCTAGGTAAAGCATTTAAGCCAGATGCTGTCTCTCTCTCTCTCTCTCTCTCTCTCTCTCAATCATTAGGACACTGAATGAACAGTAAAACCTACTCCTCCCAGAGATAAGTGAGCACACGATGTCCCCTCGGATGGACTAACAAGTCTTGGAGACATCCTAATCTTTTTAACTGCCTGTAACTCTCTCTCTCTCTCTCTCTCTCTCTCTCTCTCTCTCTCTCTCTCTCTCTCTCTCTCTCTCTCTCTAAATTTCATAATTTAGTCACTGGGATATGTTGACTTAAACTTTTTTTAAGGATAATTGATTGATTTGTTGCGTTCGTTTGTAACACCAGTTCCCATTTCACATGTAACTTTATTACTATTAATTAGTATACAAAAGTTGCCGTATATTCTTATGCTTGTCTCTTTTGCAAGCTTAGAGTCCATTTCAATATAAAAGAGACACTACTGGATAGGTCGTGTATAGCTCTTGATACGGAGAGGAACATTAAAGAATTATAGCGTTATACTTTTTCCATTATTTCCTTCGAAACTTCCAGTGGCTTCCTGATGCTTCACTGATTACAAATCACCAGCGCCACCTAACATGTATACCATATGCTGGAATAGATACCAGCAAGTTAAAATCACCCTGTCCGTCTAGGAATAAAAGTTACTTTCGAATGAACACCATATTCTTTGCAAAGCTTGAATTTGAAGGCAGTGGCTCTTGTGGGCTTATTCCATATACGTAATAGGGTTTATCTTCTGAATAACAATAATAATAATAATAATAATAATAATAATAATAATAATAATAATAATCTACTATAAGGGTTGGAATGTCTGTCCGTCCGTCTGTCATTCAATCAGGGCCAAACGGCTGGTCCGATGGGCATGAAACTTTGTTTATATTGGGGTTTGTCAATCCTACCTCCCCAAACCCCCAATACCCCTCAGAGGGGGGGTGGGGAACTTGAGAAGGGATTCCCTGAAACGAGGCTGGTTATCCTCGTAGACTTCGTTACTTTACGAAGATTTATCCTCACTATCAACCCCAACGCCATGGGACGCAAGGGGTCATATTAAAATTCGGCTACTCCCTCGTTTTCACGTTCACGAATCTTCATTCGTGTCCAGCCTCCAACCCCTTAGTTCTCATCCAAGTGAGTATATATAGGTTTAACGACTACTGCGGCATACAGAGGACCCCAGCTGGCCCCATCACGCAGGGTTCTCCCAGGGGTGGTACGAGCGATTGTCTAATCTGTCAGTATCTCCCCTTCATCAGCATCTCATCTACACATGGAACATCCGTAATGTCATTTATGGTGCCAATCTTCACTCTGTGCCATGTGACTCCCGATTCTCTTTGTATGCTTCACTATCGAATCAGTAAGATAGTTTAGATATACAGGGTGTCCATAAAGTCCCAGTACCATTACAAGTATTTATTGCTCCGAATGGTACTGGGACTTTATGGACACCCTGTAGTGTCTATAGATATAGACGGTATTATAGACATAATACCGTTACTCGCGTCCTTGCAGCAGTACAAATCTTACTTTTGACAAATCCCAACCATTATTCAGGCTATTCAGTCTTCCCGTATTCAGTGTCACTACAATAAAAATAGAGACCTTATACTGCTTGAATCTACAAACAAGAATTTGCCTCGTAGAAATATGAATGTAATCCAATAAGAATGAACGAATTGCTTCTGTCACAAAAAAAAAATAAATAAATAAATAAATTGACTAAAACTTTCATGGGTGAATTATTTGCGTGAATGTTTAATAGCCTTAATTGTACAGTTGCTGTGTTTTGGCTCAAAAACTTGCAGAGGTGGGGACTGCAATGATGCGTTTTGATTTCTGCCTCGCCTACTTCATCTGTTGAAAAGAACGTTACGAATAGTTTCATTCAAATACCCGATGACAGACTTCATTCAGTTGAGAAGAGATGGATATGTATAGCTGGTTACAGGAATTTAATTTTGGTTACAGGGATTCAACGATAGATACAGACCATCATGTCGTAGTGTTATTCCATAATTCAGTTATGTTTAATATGGAGTCGTTTTAAACTTTTCTAACAGAGGAAGATGAAGGAATAGTATAATGTTTGGAAATGCAGTGAAGTTGTATGTGTTTGTATGGGAACTTTAGCTTTATATCGCTCGTGTGTATGTGCGCACACGCGCAGGAGGTTGAGCTGGGAAAGTAGGATTGGTGGTGGAAGGACGGGGGTGGGGTGGGGGGAGGAGAGGTTGTTAAAAGTGGGAAAGGGGCGCGAATAATAAAAATGGCGGAGATGCAATTTCTCTTTGGCGCGACACCTCTCATCTTCGGCCATTTGGCCGCGCCTCTGAAATCGAGCTTTGCCCGGAAGCCATCGGAGGCAGAACAGAGTGTAACAGGTTAATCAGGTTTTCATTAGTCGCAAAGTGGCCTAATTACCCAGCTGGCTACGGACAAGAAAAGCGCAGTCGGAAGGTAACTGAATCACGCCATCGACTGTCAGATGCTGCTTCTGCTGCTGGAACGGATGAGGAGACTTTCACCGGCGTTCCCCCGTGCCTGGAACTCCCACGCCGCCGGGCTGGAACGCGAGCGGGATTTCGGCTTCTCTTGATGCTGTTTTTCTTTTTAATTTTTGTCATTTTTTTAAATTTTGTCCTTTTGCTCTGTTTTTTCCTTTGCAAAATTTGTCGCATTAAAAGGTACGTTGCTCCGGAAAGCGTTCGATTTTTGGGGGGGCACTTCGGCAACGGATAAAACTTTCCAGTGCTTCCATAGATCTGGAACTCGCTTAGACTGGAATATACACAGGACATGTGCCTCTCCTGGTTTAAGATTTTGTGACATAATGTCATATCTGTCAAATTCGTCTTAAGATTTCAGCAGTTCTGGAGGTTATATCCCAACGTGAAGATAAAAGCTGACGGTTCTCATAAAATGATCTTTGTGACACCAGTGTCTTACTCTAGTGTTTATATTTGTAAGGAGATATTCGTCCTGTTTTATTCGTTGTGTTCCAGTTCCATGGAATCATCACATTGTTAACAATAAAGTCTTGTCAAGTGGTTGTGAGAATTTCCTTTCACTCAAGTTTTAAAGTCATTGTTTTTTACTTTATGTATATAAGCACACATATACACATCGTTTATATGGTATGCATAATATGCATATCCCAAACTCCAAAATGTGCTGTAGACGCAACAATAAAAAGTATTTGATGCAGAAATGCTAATGGTAATCATGAAAAAGAATCGCTAATGTTTAAAAGATCAGTGAATGTTGCTGTAGTGGAGAAAGAAAGATATCTCTTTTTCAGTGTTTCTATAAAGATGAGGTGAAATTATCAACTGTCTATTTATAAAAAGGTATCAGAGTGTTGATAGTAGTGTCTGACATGGCAGTGTTTTTATTGTACGTCACATCAGGAGAGAGAGAGAGAGAGAGAGAGAGAGAGAGAGAGAGAGAGAGAGAGAGAGGGACGAATGCCTCGAAGGACCTTACCTGACTCTTCTTCTTCTTAACCCTTCCATCCATCCATCCATCCATCCTTCCTTCCTGCGACTTAGACATTACTCGGAAAGAGACCCTTCTCTCATACCTTCTACCTACCTACCTGCCTACCTATCTTCTTCCCTTTCTTCATTCTTCTTCTGTGCCCTCCTCTTTCTCCTCCATCTCGACAGCATCAAGGGGCACCCCTCTGCTTCCTCCTACTGCTCCTCCTCTTCTTCTTCTTTCCCTCTCCCTCCCTCCCTCCCTCCTCCTCCTCCTCCTTCTCCTCCTCCTCCTTCTCCTCCTCCCTTCCTCCTTCCATTCCCTCCACTTAGCGACGCATGATCGCTTCTCTTCCACTTAGCAAGGTGAGACGATGTTTACTGAGCTAGGACTGATCAATAGGCTGAGAGAGCTGTTGTCCGCAGCTCGCTTCGCAAAGTTAATTACACCTCAACTTCTCATCTCAGAGGGAGTATTACCTTCCCGGCACACTTTTTTTTTTACATTCCCTTTTTTTTTAATTCCTTCCCTCTCTCTCTCTCTCTCTCTCTCTCTCTCTCTCTCTCTCTCTCTCTCTCTCTCTCTCTCTGTTATTGACTTTTCTTTGGCTTCGGCTCTTTCTTTTCCCTCTTCCAATCATCTCAGAGAGAGAGACAGAGAGAGAGAGAGAGGAGAGAGAGAGAGAGAGAGGGTCTATTTTTGCCCCCTTGTTTTGAGAAGGTGTTTTGCACAAACGCTCTCTTAAGGTTTCTTTATTTATATCCTCCGTCTGGGTGTTTTCGACTTTTATTTTTTCTCTCTCTCTCTTTATTTTGTCTCATTGCCGGTATGTCTTGCTTTTTTTTTACTTGTATTTTTAACGTTCGCTTACCCGTCTGCAATATCTGTATAGTTTGCGTAAGTTTTTCTGTTTTTTCTGTCTGTATCTTGGTTAATGGGCAAGGTTCTCTATATATATATATATATATATATATATATATATATATATATATATATATATATATATATATATATATATATAATCATCATCCACCCTTTCTTCTATATGTTTATTACTGGAATTTGCTTTGCCCTAAAATGTATATCCTAATCATTATATCCTTTTGCCCAGTTTTTTTTTATCTCCTTCTCTAACCACTGAGGTCATTCTGACCCTGCCCTTATCTCGACCTATTACGTTAATACTTGGAAGAAGCAGACAATCTCGTCTCCCCTCAACATTCCGTCTCTGACAGACGGCTATATGCGTCGTCTTATTTCTGTCTGTTAGCATTGCTCTGCCTCTGAAGGACAGACTGACTGACAGACTTGTGCAGGAAATTCTGTCTGCTCGCAGGTGCTAAGTTTTTAAAAGGGTAATTTTTGGAGAGAGAGAGAGAGAGAGAATGAAAATGGGGGAGGCGGTTGGGTGTGGATAACATTTAGTAATTCACTGATAGACAATTACAACAATCAAGTTATTAAGGGAGAGAAATAGAAAATATTTAGATTAATTGACATTGGTAAATTGATAACTGAGAGAGAGAGAGAGAAGAGAGAGAGAGAGAGAGAGAGAGAGAGAGATGAGAGAGGAGAGAGAGAGAGCTTATGAAAATAACGACTTCGCCCCTTATCAGCCTTTTTGTGGGGTCCAAACGCATGCTGCTTTTAAGAATTCCACAACGCAGGTTACGCCGCTAATGGCCCCATTAATATGGCAGGAAACGTTTATGGAAAGCGCGTTCATTTGTTTTATTAAATTTTTGTGCCTGGTAACTTTTTTTTTTTTTTTTTTTTTTTTTTTTTTTTTTTTTTTTTTTTTTTTTTTGGACAGTAAAATATGGCCGTGTAATCTTGTTCTAGAAAGGTGTTTCCTGTAATACTCAGGGGAATATACTTTTTAGTTGTCTGTAAAATAAAATGATTAACGTGACTATTTCTCTGTCCGCCCTCAGATCTTAAAAACTACCGAGGCTAGAGGGCTACAAATTGGCCGTGGCTGAAAGTTTCAATGACCGCGGCTGAGAGTTTCATACGGCATTACACGAAAGGACAGAAAATTCAATTGTGCCGACGAAATTTCGGCGCAAATTTTTTTTATTTGTTTTTATAGGTACCATCCCGAATTCTTTCCATAATTTTGCTCTAGAAACTAAAAGTTTTTGGTCGTAGATTTGGTAAAAAATATTTTGTCATGTTCAAACGATCCAAAGTTATTTCGTTCATTGTTTTAAGCTACGGCGTAAATAATCAAATTCCTGCTACGAAAGGTAATCTTATAGAAACTGCAAGGTTTTGGGATAAAATCTTATGTTACGTTCGACTGATTCAAAGTTAGAGACCATCTCTGTGATATATCATGAAGGCTGTGGCTTTATTTGAGCCCTGAAGCTCTTCCTGAAGCTGCATAAAAGGGGCACACCCCTGTATCTAATTGGCATTTTGCATTGCTGGTTCTCCACACAGCAATTCTGTGTCAAATGGGGTAACGTATTATCTTACACCTTCAGCTCCCTAAACGGGCTTCGGCAAGGGGGCATTCTCTCTCCATACCTGTTTAATACGTACACAGATGCCTTGAATGTCAAACTGAACTCACTCCCAATCGGATGCACCGTCAATGAAACAACTATAAACAACCTCTGTTACGCCGATGATATGGTTCTGATTTCCCCATCAGTGCAAGATCTCCAACGACTCATCGACACTTGCCGCCAATATGCAGAGGAATTTGATATAATCTACAACGAAACCAAGACCCAGTGCATGTCGCTGCTCCTGAGATCGCTTAAGCATATTGCAGAACCACAAATTTTCCTCGTAAACCATCAGCTGGAATTTGTGCACGAATTTCCGTATTTGGGTCACATTATCACCGACGACCTAAAAGATACGGCAGACATTGAACAGAGGCGTCGTAAACTATGTGCAGCTTGCAACATAATTGCAAGGAGGTTTGCCTTTTGTCACCGAGACGTGAAACTGCTGCTCTTCCGCTCGTACTACTACAGTATCTATAGGTGTTCCCTCTGGACGAACTATACCCGAGAGACCATGAGACGCATCACTGTTGTGCACAATGACATTCTGAGACGCCTCACAAACACTCCCCGCTACCACTCTGCCACACAGATGTTCATAGAAAACCACCTGGACAATTTAAAAATCATTGTTAGGCGAACAATGTTCCAGTCTGGTAACCCGAGGTGAGAAACATCAGCAACTCGCTCATACAAAGTATCCTAAGGAGGGAAGCAAGAAGATCTAAATTGTGGAAAGATGGGAAAATGAGGCCTTTGTCTCCTAAAGGACTTAATCTCTGTATTGGCAAGATATCATCTGCGTTTTTGTCATATTACATTTATTGCTGATATTTTAATTTTTCATTATTACTGTGATTACTATCAAGTTAAAGTTTTTTTTTTTTTTTTTTTTTTTTACCTTCAATTTTTGTATTTAGCCCTCTGGCCCTGACTACTGTAACCACCTAAGGTCTCTATTTGAAATTTAAGTTATATAATTTGTGCACTAACTGTTATTACTCTCAATGCATATTTTTTTTCTCACCAATATTATTACTGTTATTACCAGCATTATGATTACTAGCTTTTATGCTACCTCAGCTATTTTGTGGATAAGTACCGATTATTCATTTACTTTTTCTTTTTTATCATGTCTCATGTATCTAGATTGTGTATGTTACTGTCTGTATTTTGTATATTCAATGTATATGGCCCTGAGCTGAAATAAAGCATATTATTATTATTATTATTATTATTATTATTATTATTATTATTATAACCCGTTACGCGGTGCACTGTAGGCATTACTAAAGGGTGTTTGCAGCATTCTTCGGCCCCAAACTCCACCCATTTTGAAGTTTGTGCCTTACCTCTATTCCTCCCTCCTTTCTTCGATCCAGCTGTTCAGCCTCTCTTACTGTTACTTCGCCTTTATATTTCCTATCATTTATTTTCAAGGTCTCCTTTGCCTTGCTGTCCAACTTCCCACCTTTCACTTTCTTTACCGTTGAATAGCTGAAGTTGCTACATATTAGCCTAAATTCCACGAATAAACCCCTAAGGATATATTTTTAAGGTAACTCAGTGTTATACACGATTATAATGAATATCAGTGTATCACTAAAGTGGATGCGGGAACTTACAACAAATTCATATAGTTAAGATTACACTTACCACCGTTATTGTTTTTGTTTTCTGTAAAATAAATCTATTGCGATGGCTATTTGTATGTCCGTCGGAACATTTTCTGTCCACACTCAGATCTTGAAAAACTACTGAGGCTAGAGGGCTGCAAATTGGTATGTTGATCATCCACCCTCCTACCATTAAACATACCAAATAGCAGCCCCTTAGCCTGAGTAGGTTTTATTTTATCTAAGGTTAAAGTTATGATAAAAATAAGAATAACGAAATAATAACAGTGAAAATAAAATTTAAAAAACAAGTTGCGTCTGGCAACGCTGTAGGACCGTGGCAGAAAGTTTCATGGGCCGTGGCTTATTCAGTATTATAGCCTGTATACAGAAAACTCGATTGCGCTCTTTTTATTACGTGTTCGTTATTGTTCCGGCTATTTTCGAGAGCATCTCCCAGAGGAAAATCCGGTCATAATGAATAAGCTGAGGAGTTTGCCTGCAGAGAGAAGATTGATAAATTTAATTAAATTTGGGGGAGTAATCAGGGGTTATTAAATTTTGTAAAGGCTTAATTAAAACACAAACTTCAAGATCCTGCCGACTCCACGTCATCTGCAGTACTACAGAATCGCAGCCGATGGAGGGGAAGAGAGAGAGAGAGACGAGAGGAGAGAGAGAGGATGAGAGAGAGAGAGAGAGAGAGAGAGAGAGAAGGGTTTGTTTATTTTTATGCGGGAGTTGGGATGGAGGTGATGTGATGTTTGCCCAGAATGAAGAAAATTATGCGTAAAGGACGGTTTGTGTATATATATATATAATATATATATATATATATATATATATATATATATATATATGTATATATGTATATATATATATATATATGTATATATATATATATATATATATAATATATATATATATATATATATATATATGTATATATATATGTGTGTATATATATGCATATATTATATGTATATATATTTATTATAATTTTACTATATACATATATATATATATATATATATTCTATATATATATATATTACTATATATAATATATATATATTATATATATATATATATATATATATATATACTTACATAATGTATGTATTTGCGCTCTTAACTGAGAGAGAGAGAGAGAGAGAGAGAGAGAGAGAGAGAGAGAGAGGCGGGTTTGGTATGTAATTCTTTATTTCATGATTTTAAGAGGATATACGAAGGAGGTTGCCAAAGGAGATGTTTAGCGTTGACAGGCCAGTATACTGTGCTTTCATTCTCATAAAAAGAGAGAGAGGGAGAGAGAAAGAGAGAGAGAGAATAGTTTTCTTTCGTACTCTAGCAATCTTGCATTTCTTCCTACTTGATTCCCTGAAACAAAGACTGAAGTGCTGATATCCTATGCAACAAGTCGTTCCCTTCAGTTTATCGAAATAGAACACGGTTTTTTTCCCCTTATCTTTTATCTCAACATAAGATAAACTATTACTGGAAATATCAGAGAGTTAATTTCGTAGGTTATTGTAATGATTCTAAACCTATGAAATAAACAATTACATTTAATTGATACTGCCGATTGCCTGTCATTTAAAGATGTTAACTTATGTACCATGCAATGCATTGAAAATGCATTTTTTATGGTGAACCTATTATAACTTGGATTGCTAACCTTATGAACGCCTCAGTGGCGTGTTCGGTTTGGTCTTGGCCTGCCACCTCGGTGGCCGCGAGTTCAGTTCTCGGGCATTCCATTGAGGGGTCAGAGATGTGTATTTCTGATGATAGAAGTTCACGCTCGACGTGGTTCGGAAGTCACGTAAAGCCGTTGGTCCCGTTGCTGAATAACCACTGATTCCATGTAACGTAAAAACACCATACAAACAAACAAACAAAGCTTACCAAACTAATAAAAGCTAAGTAAAAGGAGACTTTTGCAAGTGATATATCAGAATGAATGTTCGTCTTGTGAAATTTTTAATGTTGCTAGAGTTATCTTCATTTGTTATTATCTGGTTAGACCGGAAAAGACTGTGTAGGTTTTGTCACGTAAATCTTTAGTAATATTAAAGTTTGTCGTTTGTCGAACAATACATGTTTGTCTACCGTTTCCCTCGACCTGTACTTTCCGTCATATTTTCATTTGTATGTCGTCAAAGTTCTGATGTGCTGAAGAGGACATCAATCAATACGACTTCAGATTCACCGATAATATACGTCTTTATTATCTTCTGTAAAGGAGCCAGCCTACAATTACTCCTTTAGTTCTACCAAGATCCCTTTTATTTATATTAAAAGAATGAATTACAAGGGACAGTAACATCTGTTTTAATAACACAAAACAACACAACATACAAACACACATACACCCCAATATGGGAAAACAAGGGCAAATCCGAAATGGGGGGAGGGGTTAGTAATAGAGGGGGAAACTTGAGGGAATAATTGGTCATAAACTACGAAAAAAACGTCCAGTGTATATGTATGTATTATGCATCTACATACATATGCATACATACTGCACTGGTGCGCACGCGCATACATATATTTTAGTAGTTAACGGCCCGGTACTTCTCTTGAAACGTTCCATCCTCTCACTTACATTTCTTAATTTGGTCGGGGAGGACTTGATGTAGTACTACTCACTGCTGTAGCCCAGTTGAAAGTATGACACCCCTCCTGGTCCTACGCATAGTGGGACCATTTACTGCAGCTGTAGGCCTAACGTATCCACACAAAGGAAGGATTTATGTTCACCCAACTTGCAAGTAGTATTGTCTCTGTATCTTTGTCATGCCCCGAGAACAGAATGAAAGGACAGTTTAAAGTTGATGAATTCTCAGAAGTATTTATTCGTACCTTAGATACCATTGTCTCTTTCATTCGTCATGCCGTCGGTCAGGTAACTTACCCAAAACCTTGCGCACCAGCAGATTGGTTGAACGTGGTTTGAAAACTGGTTGATTACTTGGACTAAAAACAATGTTTTGTTATGATGAGCCAACTGGTTAGCAGAGGCTTCTGTGGTTTAAGCAGTATTGAGGGAGGCATGATACTCCTGGTTATAGCACAACGGTCATATTGTGTTTATTATTTTTTAAGTTAGACGAAGTTCAGAGCTAGAACAGTGGTGCTGGTTTTGCATTATGCCCTTGATATTCCCGTGAGTCTGTCTGCCAAATTCTGCCTTTCTTACCTTGTACAAACGTGGCCTGACCATTTCACAGTGTATTTTCTGATTTGGAGTTTAGTATACACTAGATTTTCTTCAAACTCTGTTTTTAGTTTTTCATGTTTTTAGTTTTCTGTGAAAGAAAATTCTTGAGGTGGCCTTTTGTCTGTCCGTCCGCCCCCAGATCTTAAAAACTACCGGCTGCAAATTGTTACGTTGGTAATCCACCCTCCAATCATCGAGCATTTCAAATGGCAGCCCTCTAGCCTCAGTGTTTTTTATTTTACTTACGGTTAGAGTTGCCCATTGCCGTGCATCTGGCACTGGTATAGGTACCGACAACACGTGCCACCGCCGAGATGTGGCTGAAGGTTTCATGAGCCGTGACTGAGACTTTCATACAGCATTATGCACTGTAAAGAACACTCGATTGTGCCGAAGAAACTTCGGCATATTTTTTTACTTGTATTTATTTTTTTTTATTTAATTCCGTGACTGTTTGGCTCAACGCAACATCGTCATTGCAGTTCTTTCTGGGTTTTCTTCTTTCAAAATGTATGACCCTCCTGTGTGCTCTATATTGCAACATTTGTCTATGTAATGGCTCATCTACTGCTGATCTTTCTGCTTTAATTTTACAGCAGTGTTTGATTGAATACTGCTTTTTAAACCTTATACCTAACTTGCAATGTGGTGGTGAGTTTTAGATTAAGCTGGCCTTATGCCGGCACTGGATTTGGAGTGGTACGGTGGTAAAATATATATAAGGGGCTGCAATTTGATCTATGTAACTAAACCACACCTGGTATGTAGTAGTACCTGCCTTCACGAACTCAAAACTCAAAACTTCCTCGCTTCTGTTTTGTATTAACCTTTTAATACGCTATATTGCAACTTTATTTATTTATTTATTTTGCAATGCTTGCATAAATGAAAGTCTCCTGTGACAAAGTGCCGCTTTTCGTATTTATTCCCCTATGCAGGTATTCGTTATGGATGTTTGGCTAGTATGTTGCCGTTCTATCACTCGTAAGATACACGGAGATACACGGGTGCTTATGTTCGTAATTTGCATGAATGCCCAAGTTTCTGCACAGATTCGCGCAAACAAACAAATTAGGGCTATCTAAATTTGTCAAGTATTGGAGACGGAAATGCTTTGAGTGGTGCATTTCTTCGCCTTGCTTTGCGTGATGTAGCTTTCTGATTGTTTCATTTTTATTTGGTTTTATCTCATTTTGATTGACGCATTGTTTTATCATGTTTCTTTTTTGATGTAGATTTCTGAATGTTTCTATTTTATTCTTTAACTTTATAGCTTCTTGATTGACGCTTTGCTTCGTCCTATCTAGTTCGTGATGTAGATATCTGGACATTTCATTCTTATTCTGTGCTTTGGTCTGTATTTTGTAATTGTAACGCCAGATAAACCCATCACTCCGAATCCCTGCCAGGTCGCCATGACCTCGAAAACGTCAGTCGAATTAGAAAAGGTCGTAAGATTTCGTCTTCTTTCCCACAATCGACTCCCTCCATTCCACAGCCCCACCCACCCCCACCATCCCACCCTGAAGCCCCATCCTCTCTGGTGGCTGTCGGGGAGAGGAAGGGGAGGGAGGAGCCGTTGCAAGGCTCAACAAATATTGCAGATGTAGAGGTTCTTCCGGCTCGTCCTAATGAGCTCTGGACGTAATCCAGGGACATTAACAAGTTCCCCGGACGATCTTGGTACAGATATAAACCCTTCCTAGGATTATTTTTTTCTCTTTTTCTTCTTCCTTTTTTTTATAGCTGTAGCTTTCTTGGTTCATTAGAATTCTGCGAAGAGAAAGCAATAACACACACTGTGGGGGAGGAGCCGTAATGGTCTCTCATGACCATCAACATCCCCCCCTTCCTCCTCCTCCTCCTCCTCCTCCTCCTCCTTCTCCTTCTCCTTCTCCTCCTTCCACCGCTGATTGTCTTTACCACCACCACCCCTTACACTCTTCGTGACGACCAAAAATTTAAGAAAACGTTATTTGACGAATATAGGTCTAAAGGTGACTGGGAATCTATCTATCTATCTATCTCTATCTATCTATATCTATCTATCTGTATATATATATATATATATATATATATATATATATATATATATATACTTACACACACACACACACACACCACACACACACACATATATATAATATTTATATATATATATATATATCAATATATATCACACTATAAAACTGAAAGTAAATATTGTTCCATTTTTGTTGTGTATAATATTCTTACATTTTTTTACGTGTTAAAATTGAGGTAAATGTATTTTTCCGTCCGTTATTTGGTGTAACGTCAAACAAGTGGTAAAACATTGGGTCACTTAAAATTCAGTCTTAACGGGAGTAGCATCATTTCTTTTAGTTTTCCGTTTTGTAAAACAAATACCAGAACAGACTTGCGGGACATCGGTAAATGCATAATGATTTTTTTATTTATATAAAACAGCAATAAAAGAGCAATTGTTTGACATTTTGTTGTAAGAATGATATTTCCTCACGTCTGGCTTGAGAAGAAGTATTGTTTAAAACGTAATACCCGAAGTTGAAGATTTCGTGCGTATAGACATATTAGGAACAGGTAAAGTGAACTTTTTAATGCAGTGTCCCCAATCACAAAAGCATAGAAAATGGACATTCAGGAATAGCTATATCCTAATAGGATTATATGAATCTAGTCTTTATTCTTTTGCCAGTAAAAATAAGCTCTCTCTTTTTACTTTTTTTAAAGCGAAAATAGACATTCTCTAATGTCAGGATTTTCAGAATTTCTACGCATTTCGTTTTTATTGACTTTGGTTTGACCTTACGGGATGTATGTGTCAAATATATTTCGTCGAAACTCGGTAATGTAGTAACATATCGTTTGGATTTTACGGGTACCTTTTGTTATTCTGGAAATATATTGTTTCAACTGGATTAGTTATCTGATTCAGCTTGTAAAAATGAATAAGTGCTTTCGTTTTTGTATCCAGTAACTGGAACGTTTTTTGCATCCTGAAACTGAAAAGATTTTGTATCCTGTAAATGAAACCTTTTTTTCATCCAGTAATTGAAAGGTTTTTGTATCCTTTAACTGGAACGTTCTTGTATCCTGTAACTGAGACGTTTATGTATCCTGTAACTGGATCGTTTTTGTACCCTGTAATTGAAATTTTTTTGTATCCTGTAACTGAAACTTTTTGTATTCAGTAACCCTGTAACTGAAACGGCTTTGTATCCTGTAACTGAAACGTTTTTCATCCTGTAACTGGAACGTTTTTGCACCCTGTAATTGAAACGTATTTGTATCCTTTAACTGAAACGGTTTTGTATCCTGTAACTGAAACGGTTTTGTATCCTGTAACTGAAACGTTTTTCATCCTGTAATTGCAACGTTTTTTTATCCTGCAGTTGTAACGTTTTTGTATCCTGTAACGAACGTTTTTGTATCCGGTAACTGAAACTTTTTTTATCCTGGAATTGCAACGTTTTTTTTATCCTGTAACAAACATTTTTGTATCCTGCAACTGAAACGGTTTTGTATCCTGTAACTGAAACGTTTTTGTATCCTGTAACTGGAGCGTTTTTGGATCCTGTAATTGAAACGTTTTTGTATCCTGTAACTGGAACGTTTTTGTATCCTGTATCTGAAACGTTTTTGTATCCTGTAACTGGAACGTTTGTGTATCCTGTAATTGAAACGTTTTTGTATCCTGTAACAGGAACGTTTTTGTATCCTGTATCTGAAACGTTTTTGTATCCTGTAACCCTGCAACTGAAACGGTTTTGTATCCTGTAACCCTGCAACTGAAACGGTTTTGTATCCTGTAACTGAAATGTTTTTGTATCCTGTAACTGGAACGTTTTTGGATCTGTAATTGAAACGTTTTTGTATCCTGTAACTGGAACATTTTTGTATCTTGTATCTGAAACGTTTTTGTATCCTGTAACTGGAACGTTTGTGTATCCTGTAATTGAAACGTTTTGTATACTGTAACTGGAACGTTTTTGTATCCTGTCACTGGAACGTTTTTGTATCCCATAACCGAAAAGTTTTTGTATCCTGTAATTGAAACGTTCTTGTTTCCTGTAAATGGAACGTTCTTGTATCCTGTAACTGGAACGTTTTTGTATCCTGTAACTAAAACATTTTTGCATTCTGTAACCCAGTAAGTGAAACTGTTTTGTATCCTGTAACTGAAACGTTTTTGTATCCTGTAACTGAAACTTTTGTGTCCTTTAAGTGGAACGTTTTTGTATCCTGTAACTGTAACGTTTTTGTATCCTGTAACTGAAACGTTTTTGTATTCTGTAACCCAGTAACTAAAACTGTTTTGTATCTTGTAACTGGAACGTTTTTGTATCCTGTTATTGAAACGGTTTTGTATCCTGTAACTGAAACGTTTTTGTATCCTGTTATTGAAACGGTTTTGTATCCTGTAACTGAAACGTTTTTGTATCCTGTAATTGAAACGTTTTTGTATCCTGTAACTGAAACGTTTTTGTATTCTGTAACTGAAACTTTTGTGTCCTGTAACTGGAACGTTTTTGCATCCTGTAACTGGAACGTTTTTTGTATCCTGTAACTGAAACGTTTTTGTATTCTGTAACACACTAAATGAAACTGTTTTGTATCTTGTAACTGGAACGTTTTTGTATCCTGTAATTGAAACGTTTTTTTATCCTGTAACTGAAACGTTTTTGTGTCCTGTAACTGAATAATAATTCAAAGAAATTTGAGTCTCCAGCCTTTCTGTCGTGGAAATCAGTAAACATTAAAAAGTAAAAAATACAAGTACTTGTTAATTAAAGAAATAAATTTAATTATTAATAGAATGAGAATCATTCAAGCAACTTGGACCGGTTCTCTGACCTTTTGAGATTCAAGACAGAATAAAATATAGATAACAGGCTGTTTGCAGCGAGGAGGTCCCTTATTATTTTTAATTGTGTATGTACATAATATATATAATTATATATATATATATATATTTATATATATGTGTGTGTGTGTGTGTGTGTGTGTGTGTGTGTGTGTGTGTGTGGTATTCCAGTCGGCAAGATATATACTTCAGGCAGTCTTTTGTTTCTGCTTTCATGTGTTTTTTATGCTTTTGTTTTTATTGTTTAACTTGTAAATTTTAATTGCATTTTGAATTCCTTTTGCTATAATGTATTTTATTGTGTCTTTTACTTTTCACAGACTGATGATGCACCGAGTCTTTAATGCGAAACGTTTTTTTTATGGTTAATAAATTTGGCCTTTTACAACATGTGTATCATGGACCCTCCTGAAGTCTATATATATATATATATGTATATATATACACATATGTATGTATTATATATACAAATATTTGTATAAGTATATATACAGCCATTTATATAAGTATGTGTGCGTACATATATGCATACATATAAGTATAAATTTATATATGTATAGTAATCTATAGATATATATATATATATATATATATATATATATATATATATATATATATATATATATATATATATATATATCAAGCGCCTGCCATCAATGCACAGCCCTGGTGTAAATGGAGGCGTGGCCTAGGCAGGCAAGAGATGCCGACTAGTCAATTTCAATTGCTCCAGATGCAACCACCTTCCCTATACCCAGCTGGGTGAGATGTTATTCCCATCTATCGTTCTTTGGACATATCTTGTTCTTAGGGCCTGGTCTTGTGCCGCAGTTAGCATTCCTTCTGTTTGCTTCTTGAGGTGTCCCCTCTGTAGCCATTGCCATGTTTCATCGCTGGCCAGTTCTTTAGTTTGTCTCATGTACTGTCCGTGTGTTGTTGTGCCATTCCTCTGTTCTGCTTGTCATTCTCCTGTCTCTGTATATTTCTGGATCTTCGTTCACGTTTATCAGTCCTTTGTCCCCGTGCTCTGCTTTCGATGTTGGCACAGTCCTCTATGCTTAGTAGCCCTGGCATTCCTTTGCTTTGTGTTATGTAGAGTCTGTCTGTATTTGCTATTGGGTGTAGTTCTTTGTGTATTGTCATGTTTTTCCTAGTTATTGGTTTATGCTGCGGAGTTCAGCCTTCTTCCACTCCACTTCTCCTGCGCTGTATATGATTACTGGTACTACCCATGTGTTAATGATTCTCATCATATTTACTCTGTTGATTATCGCTTCAAGTCTTTGCATATATTCTTTCCTGATCGTGTCCTTCATCTCTTGGTGTTTTATAGCCTCTCCTATTATTCCCGGGTATTTGTATCCTGTTTCATCTATATTTGATGCTATGTCTATTCCAAACTCCATCCTGATGTCCCCAGATACAATTCTTACAGTCTGGATTAAAGTATCTATTTCCTTGATGCTCTTACCATACAGCTTGATGTCGTCCGTGAACATCACGGCATCCAACTTCTGTAGTACTTTTGTCATGGGAATCATGGCTACTACAGTGCGTCACTTTGAAAGATCCCTCTCCTGATATTAACCTCTCCTAGTCTTATCCCAGAGTTTATAAATACTGTATTCCAGTTGCACATTGTATTTTTGAGGAAGCTGATGGTGTTTTCCTCTGCCCCATATGATTTTAAGGTTTTTCTTAGCCATATGCGTGGTATCACGTGAAGGCTTTCTTATAGTCAGTGCATGCCGTGGTTTTCCTTCTATTACTATTCTTCATTACCATTTTGCTGGTCTTTTGTGCCCTTTTCACTTCCTTCTGCAGCCTTTCTGTTGGCGGGGGATGGTGTTTGTATCCTCCAGGTAGTTGTACCGCCTTCCACTGATGATACCTCTTAGTAACTTCCACATTATTATTATTATTATTATTTATTATTGAATATTATTATTATTATTATGTTATTGTTTATTTATTATTTATTCATTTTGATTATTTTTATTATTGTTATTATCATTATTTCATTATTATTGCTATTTTATTTTTATTATTTTCACTTTTATTGTTTATAATTTAAATTTTTATTTCCAAAATTATTGTTATTATATTTTATATTTATTTTATTATTTTATATTATTATATTCGTATTTTGAATTTTGATCTTTTTATCATCATTTTCTTTTATTATTATTTTTATGTGCAATATATTTTTATTCTTATTATTATTTGATTATTTTTTTATTTTTATTTTAATAATTTATATTTTTATTACTTTTATTTTTTTATTATTGATACTTTTTTATTTTATGTTTATTATTATCATTTTGTTGTTTTCATTATCATTTTTTGTTTATTTTAATTTTCATATAGGATTCTTGCTATCTTTATTTTTTTTTTTGTTTTTTCTATTTTTTTCATATATATCTTCCTCCTTATTATTTAATTTTTTTACTTTTATATTATTGATTTTATTTTTGTTTGCTTTATTATTTTTATTTCAGATTATTCTTATTTTAAATATTGTTTTTATTTTATTTATTTCATTATTTTATCAGTATTATTATTATTTATAGTTTTATTCTTATTTTTATTTTTTTTATTTTTATTTTTGTTTTTGTTTTTTGATCCACCTTTGCATTTTTTAAATATTTCTTAAAGATTTCAATAATTTATATTAAATATTTTTATTTCTACTATTTTTATTATTATTATTATTAATTATTTAATTACATTTTTATTTTCATTTTTATGTATTATTATTATTCTAGTATTGTTATTATTTTTATAATTTTTATTTTTATTTCTATTTTTGCTATTTTTATTTTAAAAATTATTACTACATAATATTTTACGAATTTTTCTTTTTCATTATTTTTCACTTTTATTACATTTTATTTCATTTTTATTATTATTATTATTATTATTATTATTATTATTATTATTATTATTATTGTTATTTTATTATTATTTTGAATTGATAGTATTATCTTATTAATTTTTTTATTTGTATTTAACTTTGTTAATGTTATTATTTTTTATTTTATTGATCATTTTGATTTTGATTTTGATTTTTTCTTTATACTTTTATTTTTTTTTTCTTCTTTATAATTATTATTTTCTTTTGTTTCGCAATGTTACTATTTTTTATTTTATTTTTTTCTTATTTTGTTATTCTTATTGTTTTTTTATATTTTGATTTTTTTGATTTTTTTATTTTATTTTAATTCATTAATTATAATTTTCGATTTATCTTTATTATTGTTATTTTTTATATTTTTTTTATTTTTTTGTTTTTTTCCTTATTTCGTTTTTTATATTTTTTCATTTTGTGGATATTTTTCATGTGCATATGTTTATTTTTATACATATTAATATTTTATTATTAATATGATTTATAATTTTATTTATATAATTATAATTTTCGTTTTTCATTTTTTTTCATTAGTATTTTTAGTTTTATGTTTATTATATTTTTTTTCATTATTAATTATATTTTTTCATTTTAAATTGTATATTTATAATTTTTTTTATTAATATTGTTAATATTTTATTTTCAATATTTGTTTTTATAGTTTTTACTTCTGTCTTTTATCATTTCTTTATTTTTTGCCTTTATGTATTTCACTTATGTTTACTTTATTTTTAATTTTAATTTTATTTTTATTTATTTGTTTTTTAATTTTTGTTTCAAATTGTTATTTCTATTAATCAATTCTATTTTATTTTTATTATTTATTTCATTTTTATTTTTATTTTTACCTTTATTATTTTATTATTTATTTTATTGTATTTCTATTAAAAATAGTTTAACTTTTATTATTTCTTACTTTTGTTTGTATTATTTTTATTTTTAAATTTATATTTGGTAATTTTGAAATATTATTATCACTTTACTAATTGATTTATATTTTTATATTTTTATTTTTTATTATTTTTATTTTTTATTGGAATATTAATTTATTATTTTTCATTTCATTTTTTCTTTTATATTTATTATTTGTATTTTGAAATTTTATTATTATAATTTTTTTTACTGATTTTATTGATTTTATTTATATTTTTATGATTTTTTCACATTTCTATTATGTTATTTATTTATTTTATTATTTTATTTTAATTATTTTTATCAACGCTATTTTTTATTATTATTATTTTATTTATTTTATTATTATGTTTATTTTTATCGTTTCAATTTTCGTTATAGTTATTTTGTTATTTTTGTATTTATTCTGGGTGTAGTCCATCTTTTAAACATGCTTTATTAAAAATGATTGTTGCCACATCTGCATTAATCTTATATAGGTCTATTTTCTTAATTATGGTTTTCTCATTGTTGCTTAAACTGGTGATCAACGCACCGACGGTTGGCATGTCTGAAATAGGTAATTATGATAGTCAATTTTAATTTTATTCAAAGATGCCATAAACTGTAGTTAAACATTCGTTGGATAGCCCGTAAAGTTTCTCAAGGGTAGCGTTAAATTCGAGGTCTGGATTCTGACTATTTCCTTGGTAAGGGCAGCGACGTTTTTTCTGGGACTTCAGACATCCTCTCATGCGGAGGTACGTGATGGACTGAAGGAGGAGGGTGAGTCCGTCTTCTTCTGTACTGGCAGTGCATGAGAAGCTCGATGCCATCCTGTCCGACTCCTCAAAGTTCGATCGTGTCACAATGAACCCTAGTGAAGAAATCAAAAGGGACGCCAACCGGGTCAATGAGTTCCATGAACGCGGCAACTAACGCAGTCCACCTTCCGCCCATCCAAGGGGCCTTCACTCTTGGTAACCTCTACCTTAACGTTAAAACCCATAAAGAAGGCAACCCTTCCCGCTCGATTATTAGCCAGGCGGCGCCCGCCCCGACTTACGTCCTGGCCAAGTGCCTCAATCAAATTTTGACTCCCTACGTCCCGAACCGCTACAGCCTGAGTTCATTGGTGGAGTTCCGTGAAGAAATTCGCGACTCCCCCGGTACTGGCATCATAGCGTCCCTCGATGTTGAATCCCTCTTCACCAATGTGCCCGTCGACAAGACCAACTACTTTATCTTGGATCTCGTTTACCGGGACCCGTCGACGACACCGCACAGTATTCCAGAAGCGTCTTTGTGTACTTTCCTGGACATCTGTGCAGATGTTCCGCCAGAAAGATGGCGAACGTGGTATACCAATACATATGGCCTGCCCCATGATGTCCTGGGAGGAACATTGGAATGACTACAATGCATCTTGCGTAGAGAATCCCCTGTCACGCCCAAAAAAGGGCCATCAAGAATTACGCCCTCACCGCCCACCAAGACATTCTCCCGCGACTGCATTATCCGCAACGTTAGGATAATAAGGAGAGCACCCGACCCTCGCCGCCGGCGCCTTCTGGAGGCGTTACTCATCCATGAGGAAAAGCCCTCCAAGAATACAATGCAGGAGGCCTTTTTGCTCCCGACCTGCATGCGATGAAACGCACCAGTACCAGCAGACAACTCAATATTGTCGACCGAAAACGCCCAAATTCAAGAAAATAACTCTGGAGACAATTTTAACACTGTCAATAATACCTTCAATAATTATTTGTATTTTTATTATAATTTTTATTTTTAATTATTTTTATTTTCTTTACTATTACTTTTACTGTTATTATTATTATTATTTATTATTATATTATTATTATATTTTTTTATTATTATTATTATTATTATTATTATTATTATTATTATTATATTTTTGCTCTATCACAGTCCTCTAATTCGACTGGGTGGTATTTATAGTGTGGGGTTCCGGGTTGCATCCTGCCTCCTTAGGAGTCCATCACTTTTCTTACTATGTGCACCGCTTCTAGGATTACATCTCTGCATGAGTCCTGGAGCTACTTCAGCCTCTAGTTTTTCCAGATTCCTTTTCAGGGATCTTGGGATCGTGCCTAGTGTTCCTATGATTATGGGTACAATTTCCACTGGCATATCCCATATCCTTCTTATTTCTATTTTCAGTCTTGATACTTATCCATTTTTTTCCCTTTCTTTCTCTTCAACTGTGGTGTCCCATGGTATTGCGACATCAATGAGTGATACTTTCGTTGATTTTGTCAATCAACAGTCACGTCTGGTCTATTTTGCACGTATCACCCTATGTGTTCTGATACCATAGTCCCAGAGGATCTTTGCCTGATCGTTTTCTATCACTCCTTCAGGTTGTGTTCGTACCACTTATTATTGCAAGGTACCTGGGTGTTTCTTTGCACAAGGCTCCAGTGGAGGGCTTTTGCTACTGAATCATGCCTCTTTTTGTACTGGTTCTGTGCAAGTGCCGGCATTCGCTTGCTATGTGGTTTATGGTTTCATTTTTTCGTATTGCACTCCTACATGGGGATGTTTATTCCATTTCTATCGTTCTTTGGACATATCTGGTTCTTAGGGCCTGATCTTGTGCCGCTATTATCATTCCTTCAGTTTCCTTCTTGAGCTCTCCCCTCAGTAGCCACGTGTCATCCTGGCTAGTTCTTTAGTCTGTCTCATTTATTGTCCGTGCATTGATTTGTTATGCCATTCCTCTGTTCTGTTTGTCTTCTCCTGTCTCTGTATATTCTGGATCTTTCGTCTAACTTTTTATCAGTCCTTCTTCCCATGCACTTTTTTAGTCCACTCGTCTTCACTGTCTTCATGTATTGCCCCAGTGCTCTGTTCTCGATGTGACGCAGTCCTTTATGCTTAGTAGTCCCCTCCTCCTTCCTTCCTTTCGTGTTATGTATAGTCCTGTCCGTATTTCTCTTGGGTGTAGTGCTTTGTGTATTGTCATATGTTCCTCCTGTTTTCTGGTCTATGCTGCGAAGTTCTGCCTTCGTCTATTCCACTATTCCTGCACTGTATCTGATTACTGGCACTGCCCATGTGTTTATGGCTTTGATCATATTTCCGGCGTTGAGTTTGGACTTGAGTATCGCCTTGAGTCTCTGCATATATTCTTTCCTGATCGTGTCCTTCATCTCTTGGTGTTTTATATCCCCTCCTCCCATTATTCCCAGGTATTTGTATCCCGTCTCATCTATGTGTTTGATGTTGCTCCCATATGGTAGTTTTATCCCTTCAGTCCTTGTTACTTTGCCCTTTTGTACGTTGACTAAGGCACATTTTTCTATTCTAAACTCCATCCTGATGTCCCCAGATACAATCCTTACAGTCTGGATTAGGGTATCTATTTACTTGATGCTCTTACCATACAGCTTATGTCGTCCATGAACATCAGATGGTTAATTCTCTTGCCTCTTTTCTTGGGTTGGTACCCAGCATCCATCTTCTGCAGTACTTTTTGTTTATGGGAATCATTGCTACTACAAGAGTATGGGGACAGAGTCGCTCTGAAGATCCCTCTCCTGATATTAACCTCTGCTAGTCTTATTCCAGAGCTTGTACGTATTGTATTCCAGTTGCGCACTGTATTTTTGAGGAAGCTGATGGTGTTTTCCTCTGCCCATATATTTTCAGGCATTCTATTAGCCATGTGTGCGGTACCATGTCGAAGGCTTTCTTACAGTCTATCCATGCCATGCTTAGGTTGGTTTTCCTTCTTTTCTACTGTTCTTCATTACCATTTTGTCTATCAGGAGGCTGGTCTTTTGTGCCCCTACACTTCCTTTCCTTCTGCAGCCTTTGTGTTGGTGGGGGATGGTGTTTTGTATTATTATTATTATTATTATTATTA
>NC_087209.1:63352658-63367658 GCF_015104395.2 Macrobrachium nipponense
CTCTCTCGAAGAAGAAGAGAAGAAGAAGAAGAAGAAGAAAAGTAAACATCATTCATGCATACCAAGAGACAGAAGGATCTTGTTCCAGCAAAATCAGAAAGTGGAAAAAAGGTCTTGGCAAAAGAAAAAAATGCATGGGAAAGTTATAGAACTAAAAAGTTAAGATAGTAAAATGCAGCAACAAAAGATTATACAATCAAAAGAAATGAAAAAACGGGACTTGGAAGACCACCCTATTAAATATCAAGCAAAACCCCAAAACAAACTATTATACTCATATGCGAAGAAGATGAATAAAAGAAGAATAGAAATAGGCCCTCTGAGAATTGAATGGGAGATTAACGAATGAAAAAAAGGAAATTTTGCAACATACTGGCAGAACGATATAAAGAGAATTCACCCCTACCCTAATAGATAATGAAGATAATGATATAGAAGTAAGGGACGAAAATAGTGAATATTTAGCTGACATAGAAATTAATGAAGCTGATATTGTGCAGGCAATTAATGAAAATTTAAAAATGGAGCTGCTGCAGGGCCGGATGGAGTCCCCTGCTATTTTGTTAAAGAAAGTAGTTCATTCTATCGCAAAGCCACTTGCAATATTATTAAGTACAAGTGTAGATACAGGCAAGATTTTATGATGAGCACAAATTAGCATATATCACCCCTATTTCAAAAAGGGTCTTTCAAAGTGGATCAAGACTAGGCAAGTAATTATAGGCCTGTGAGTCTAACATCACATATTATGAAAGTGTATGAAAGGGTAATGAAGAATAAATATTATGAAACATTTAATAAAAAATAATTTGTTTAATATAGGACAACACGGTTTTCGTACCCGGAAAAAGTACACAAACCCAACTGTTAGTCCACCGTGAGAAAACATATTCAAAAATATGAAAAGCGGAAATGAAACAGATGTGGTTTATCTAGACTTTGCAAAAGCTTTTGACAAAGTAGACCATAATATATTAAGCAAAGAAATTAGAAAACACAATATCGTAGATAAAGAGTAGGAAGATGGTTAAAAGAATTTTTACACAACAAGAAAACAGATAGTTATTGCAAACGATGAGAAATCGGATGAAACCAAGGTATATCCGGTGTGCCACAAGGTACGGTGCTAGCTGCAATATTGTTTTGTTATTATGAATTGAAGACATAGAAAACAGTAATGTTAAGGATTCGGTAGTGAGTAGTTTCGCAGATGACACAAGAATAAGTAGAGAAATTACTTGTGATGAAGATAGGAACGCTCTACAAAGAGGACCTTACAAAGTATATGATTGGGCAGAGGTAAATAGGATGTATTAACTCTGATAAATTTGAATCAATAAATTATGGGAGACAGAGAAGGAAAGCTATATGCATATAGGGGACCTAATAATGAGACAATCACAAATAAGGAAGCAGTTAAAGACCTTGGTGTGATGATGGAATAGGAACATGTTTATGCAATGATCAAATAGCCATTCTGTTGGCCAAATGTAAAGCAAAAATGGGAATGTTGTTACGGCACTTCAAAACAAGAAAAGCTGAACACATATGATTATGCTTTATAAAACATATGTTCGTAGGTCCACTTGAATATTGCAATATGATATGGTACCCACACTATCAAAAGGATATTGCACAAATAGAGAGTGTACAAAGGTCCTTTACAGCTAGAATAGAAGAAGTTAAGGACCTAGACTACTGGGAAAGACTACAATCCTTAAAATTATATAGTCTAGAAAGGAGAAGAGAACGCTACATGATAATTCAGGCATGGAAACAGATAGAAGGAATAACAAGGAAAATATCATGGAACTAAAAATATCAGAAAGAGCTAGCAGAGGTAGATAATAGTGGCCAAAACAACTATATCATGGAAAATAAGGAAAGCACACAGAACATTAATCCACTACCGCACCAGCATCGATAATGCAGCGTCTATTCAATGCGTTGCCAACTCATCTGAGGAATATATCCAGGAGTGATCGTAGATGTTTTGGTTTAAGAAGAAATAAGCTCGACAAATATCTAAAACTGCATCCCAGACCATCCAAGATTGGAAAGATGCAAAAATATACCGGAAGATGTACTAGCAACTCTCTGGTAGACATTAGAGGCGCCTCACACTGAGGGACCTGGGGCAACCCGAACGAACTGTAAGGTCTGTAAGGTCTGTAAGGTCTCTCTCCTAAAAGACTACTCTGAGACGGATAAGCAAATCTCTCTCTGTCTGTCTCTCTCTCAAAAGGCTACTTTTTTTTAAGAGAGAGAGAGAGAGAGAGAGAGAGAGAGAGAGAGAGAGAGAGAGAGAGAGAGGCTTCTTTATCACTCCATCAACCTCCCAAAAGGCAAGGCTAATCCCCGAGCGAGAGAAATAGGGCGTGAAGGAGTCTTCCTCCTTATGTGTGTGTATTTATTACTCGTCCTTCTTAAAAAAGACGTTTCCAAACCATAGACCCTCCTGGTTCGGTCAAGATCAACTTCTTTTTTCTCTCGTTCCCGCATCCTTCGTCTAATTTTAGTCCCATTTCTTAAATTTTAATTCCATTTTCGCTTCATTTCCTTTTTCTTGCTCTTTAATCCGCTTTTCTCATTTTTCTTTTTCTTCATCTTAAGGTTTAGTTGGGATGGTTGTAAGTTATTCTGATTTATTTCTTATGCTTGCTCACACATCCTTCGCCTAATTGTAGTCCTTTTTTCTTACTTTTTACTTTTATTCGTTTCTCATATCGATCATCTTTTCGTCTGGTTGCGATCGTTCTGCGCCATTCTTCTGACTTTCTGTAATTCCTACTTTCCTATTACATTTACTCCTTAGTCCTTTTCGTTATGGTAGGGCTACTCTTAATCTTATTTTGATTTGTCATTGCTCTACGTTATTCTTCTGAATTTCTTCCTCTTATTCGTTCCTTCTTACATTTACTCCTTATTCTTTTTTGTTGTGGTAGGGCTGCAATTAATCTTATTTTGATTGCCATTGCTCTACATTATTCTTCTGAATTTCTTCCTCTTATTCGTTCCTTCTTACATTTACTCCTTATTATTTTTTGTTGTTGTATGGGCTGCAATTAATCTTATTTTGATTGCCATTGCTCTACATTATTCTTCTGAATTTCTTCCTCTTATTCGTTCCTTCATACATTTACTCCTTATTATTAGTCGTTGTGGTACTAATAATCTTGAAGCATTCTAATACTTTCATATTCTTTCGATTCTTCCCTCCCGAATCCATCTCCTACAACCATAAGCTCCTCAGGACATAAGCCTTCGACTTCTACTACATCTCCGTTTTCCTTCTCCCCCTCACCCCCTCACCCCCTCACCCCCTCACCCCCTCACCCCCTTCCTTCTCTCTACCGTCGACGTCAAAGCCGCCACGGAGGTAAAAATAACCTGTTTGCTTAAGCAAGGAACTCTTATTTCGCCCTTCCGGTTCTGTTTCCGACTGGGGCCAGCTAAAGACTTATGGGAACGTGTTGCTGTGATGGAAAAGGCGGTGTATAGGGGGGTATTGGGTGGGGTAGGGCGAGGGCGGAGGAGGAGGAGGAGGAGAAGGAGACTGTGGGCCTTGAGACGGGCCTAATGTGTGTAAGGTACAGAGGTTTATTATATATATATATATATATATATATATATATATATATATATATGTATGTATGTATGTATATATATATATATATATATATAAATAAATTATATATATATATATATAAATAACAGAGAGAGAGAGAGAGAGAGAGAGAGAGAGAGAGAGAGAGAGAGAGAGTATGTTTGTGCTTTGGTTGAAGTCTATATATTTTATTTATAGCGTAGTATAGATAAGTTTTTGTATATATCTGTATATTTGTGTGCGTATATTTATATATATATATATATATATATATATATATATATATATATATATATATATATATATATAATATATATTATAAGGGTGTGTGTGTGTTACAGGGATTTCTTTGTAAAATCTCATTTCTCTATTTAGCAAATAAGTAAATATTATTACTATCAATTCAAAGTAATTTTGTGCTCTTCCTATTGTGTGTTCGGAGAGTCGTGGTGGAGACGTGGCGTGAATTGCCTTGAAATAAGTAAATAATATTTTCTTTGTTATTAATTTATTATTCTTCCGCCATCATGCCTTTGTTTGCTTGTTTGACGCAAGCAGTGACGCAAGTGCTTCTTTGCGTTATTTTCATTTTATTTTGAACCTTTCTGTTCCGGGATACGGCAGTCTCTCTCTCTCTCTCTCTCTCTCCTCTCTCTCTCTCTCTCTCTCTCTCCTCTCTCTCTCTCTCTCTCTCTCTCTCTCTCTCTCTCTTCTGTTATTTTGATGGTATTTCCTTCATCTCTCTGGAGACAGAGAAGGAAAGCGATATGCATATAGAGGCCTAATAATGAGACAATCACGAATAAGGCAGCAGTTAAAGACCTTGGTGTGATGTTGAATAGGAACTTGTTATGCAATGATCAAATAGCAATTCTATTGGCAAAATGTAAAGCAAAAATGGGAATGTTGTTACGGCATTTCAAAACAAGAAAAGCTGAACACATGATTATGCTTTATAAAACATATGTTCGTAGTCCACTTGAATATTGCAATATGATATGGTACCTACACAATCAAAAGGATATTGCACAAATAGAGAGCGTACAAAGGTCCTTTACAGCTAGAATAGAAGAAGTTAAGGATCTTGACTACTGGGAAAGACTACAATCCTTAAAATTATATAGTCTATAAAGGGTAAGAGAACGCTACATAATTCAGGCACGGAAACAGATAAAAGAAATTGCCGAAAACATCATGTAGCTAAAAATATCAGAAAGAGCAAGCAGAGGTAGATTAAGAGTGCCCAAAACTATACCAGGAAAAATAAGGAAAGCACACAGGACACTAATCCACTACGCACCATCATCGACAATGCAGCGTCTATTCAATGCGTTGCCAGCTCATCTGAGGAATATTTCAGAAGTGAGCGTAGATGTGTTTAAGAATAAGCTCGAAAAATATCTAAGCTGCATCCCAGACCATCCAAGATTGGAAGATGCAAAATATACCGGAAGATGTACTAGCAACTCTCTGGTAGACATTAGAGGTGCCTCACACTGAGGGACCTGGGGCAACCCGAACAAGGTGTAAGGTCTGTAAGGTCTCTCTCTCTCTCTCTCTCTCTCTCTCTCTCTCTCTCTCTCTCTCTATTATTTTGATGGTTATTTCTCTCTCTCTCTCTCTCTCTCTCTCTCTCTCTCTCTCTCTCTCTCTCTCTCGTCGTTATTCACTTTCCAGTGACTAAAAAAGAAATAAGAATGATGAAGCTGTGCTGTTTGGTGTTTGCTTTGCAGCGGCGGCAGGCAGCACAGAGAGAGAGAGAGAGAGAGAGAGAGAGAGAGAGAGCCAGGTAAAATTGGAATTCTTGGAAATCCCCCTTCGCTTTTTCAGTCTCCTGTTTGTTCCGATGCTTTGGATAGGGGAAAAGAATATTCGACTCCCGTTAATAATAGTGTCGCTTAATTGAAAGGATCTTTTTTTTTTTTTTTTTTTTCCTCATTGTCGGGTTGGTGGCGGCTTGTGCGTGGGTAGGTGACCGCCGTTGCCGCTGATTTATCTCCATTTTTTTTCTTCGCGTTTTATCCATATCCATCACGTATGTATTTCGTCCGACGCCCCCCTTCGCCCCCCCTCCCCCCCCCGCCACCGCACCCCTATTTTTGTATCGCTTTGCCTTGTTTCTCTAATTAACCTGTTGTTGCGATAACTGATTTCATAAACAAAAGGATCCAAAGGGAATTTTAACTTTGTGGTTTACAAAAGCTCTTTGTAATTGGTAATTAGTGAGATATGGAGGTGTATAATATGGCGGTCAACAAGGTCGTCTCATAGGTTAGGAAAATCGTAATCCTTAGCTTAGATCAAGTATTGTCAGAGACAATGTAACCAGTTTCTTATCTGGGATGGAATCTTCTTATTATTCAGGAGGTTTATTTATTGAAGAACAAAAGCAGGTTATTAGCTTTGATAGATAATGACTGTTAAGGGGTGTCCGGGTGAATGCCACAGAGTAGTTATATATTACTCCTGTTCGAGGTCAAATTTTATATAATAGCTTAAGCGAGATAGAATAAAAACAAGTTTGATGGCTGAGAAGTCTCTTGTGTAGTATTTAAATCTTAAAAGACTTATTTGAATCTGAAAAAATGTTGATATCCACTAATATCCATTTTAAGTAGACTTGGTTCAAATTCCACGTTAATCAACGCGCTCTCAGCTCAGCGCGCCATCTTATAGCTTAACGGGTCCTTTGGTATAGTGGTTAGTGTCGTGACATGCCAAGCAAATGTTACGGGTTATCGTCTAACCCAAGGAGATGATAAATAGCTGCAGTGTGGGGTTTGCAGTGGGAGGTTGAAACCAACATTCTTTGGAAGCTTGGATTTCAAGTCGATGGCTTTATGTGCTTGTTCCGTGTGAGTGGGTTTCATCTGTGGAAATATAATAATAATAAGAATAGTTTCGTAAAATGTCGCCACATTGATATGACAGGATTATTTTGTCTTGGATGCTGTAATTATGCTGCATGCTTCTTGGAAGAGTGCCATTGTCGTACATGATTTGACATAAAATCTCCCTTGGCTAATTATTCTGTTCTAAGAATACCTACGAGTCCCTTTTTTGTACCAGATTGTTTGGAGGTCTATCAGAAACCGGCTTTTCATTATGCCCTTAAATGCCCTTGGTTGCCCTTGGATGACTTTGGCTCCAGTGCGTAGGTAGTCCTGAAGCCTAAGCACCTTATGTTCAGCCACCCTTCCAACCGAAAATAAAGTCAGTGTATCGCGTTCGTTTACATAAGAGGTTTTATTTTACATATATTTATTGTAATACTGTTGTTGTAAATATTTATTCAGTCACCGCGAGCATACTTCATTGAGCTTCCAAATCATTTGCAATTAATCTCTTAATAGGATGCTCTTAGTTCCGTAGGTCTTGTGTAACGTCATTCAGATTTTTCTGCTGCCATGGGAAGCGGAATAATTAGATTTAAGTTGATGTGCATTTGGTGCAACTAGTGGCCAACTAGTCTGTAGCTTTTATTATTATGCTTTGGCAGCCTATCGATAGGTCTGCAGTTCTTCCGATTTGTCTAAGGTAGGTTTATTATCGTGCTTTGGCAACCTACCATTCTGTTGTGTTTCCAATTTGTCAAAGGTAGGTTTATTATCGTGCTTTGGCAACGTACCAGTCTGTTGTGTTTCCGATTTCTCAATGGTAGTTTTATGGTCGTGCTGTGGCAACCTACCATTCTGTTGAGTTTCCAATTTGTCAAAGGTAGGGTCATTATCGTGCTTTGGCAACCTACCAGTCTGTTGTGTTTCCGATTTCTCAATGGTAATTTTATGGTCGTGCTATGGCAACCTACCAGTCTGCAGTTCTTCCTATTTGTCTAACGTAGGTTTATTATCGTGCTGTGGCAACGTACCAGTCTGCAGTTCTTCCGATTTGTCTAACGTAGTTTATATCGTGCTGTGGCAAACGTACCAGGTCTGCAGTTCTTCCTATTTGTCTAACGTGTTTACTATGCTGGCAATGTACCAGTCTGCAATTCTTCCTATTTGTCTAACGTAGGTTTATTATCGTGCTGTGGCAACGTACCAGTCTGCAGTTCTTCCTATTTGTCTAACGTAGGTTTATTATCGTGTTGTGGCAACAGTACCAGTCTGCAGTTCATCCGATTTGTCTAACGTAGGTTTATTATCGTGCTGTGGCAAAGTACCAGTCTGCAGTTCTTTCTATTTGTCTAACGTAGGTTTATTATCGTGCTGTGGCAACGTACCAGTCTGCAGTTCTTCCTATTTGTCTAACGTAGGTTTATTATCGTGCTGTGGCAACGTACCAGTCTGCAGTTCTTCCTATTTGTCTAACGTAGGTTTATTATCGTGCTGTGGCAACGTACCAGTCTGCAGTTCATCCGATTTGTCTAACGTAGGTATATTATCGTGTTGTGGCAACATACCAGTCTGCAGTTCTTCCTATTTGTCTAACGTAGGTTTATTATCGTGCTGTGGCAACGTACCAGTCTGCAGTTCTTCCGATTTCTCAATGGTAGGTTTATTATCGTGCTTTGGCAACCTACTAGTCTGTTGTGTTTCCGATTTCTCAATGGTAGTTTTGTGGTCATGCTATGGCAACCTACCAGTCTGCAGTTCTTGGCAACCTACCAGTCTGCAGTGCTTTTGATTTCTCAACATTAGATTCATCAACGTATTTTGGCAATCGACTGGTCTGCAGTGCTGCAGATTTTTCAACTGTAGGTTGCCACGACAAGATAATGAATCCTCCAGACTCGTTGGCTTCCGCTATAGAGGGAGCCATTCTCGAGTTATTCTTCTTTCACCAGAGGCTCCTTTTGAGGCTGGACATACTCTGAAGCAAGACACCACGACATAGATTCCAGAACACAGTGAATATTCATTATTTTTTTTTTCTATGTGCAAATTTTCTTAATTGTATTTGTTCGTGATTCGCTAAATAAGTGTTCTCGCCTGCAATCGTTTTGTGCTTGAAAGTAGTTGTCTTGAATAAAAAGAGCAACAGCATGCAAATACGGAAGTCAAGACAACATCAGCTGTCAATTCTCTGTGCAGACAACCGTAGGTGACTCCTTTCCCTTAGAGACTTGTGGTATAGTAGATTCACATCAACCGTGCATTTGCTGTCTAGGCCAGTCCCTTACGACGCTCCTGATTGGCTGTTGATAAGCCAATCACAGGGCTGGAAACTCTCAGTCTCTCTCAAGAGTTTACATAGGCAGGATGTATGTTCCACCTCTCCTGAGGGATACTTTTGAAAGAAGTAGCCCTCAGGAGAGGTGGAACATAGATCCTATCCCTATGAACTCTCGAGAGAGAGACTGAGAGTTTCCAGCCCTGTGATTGGCTTATCAACAGCCAATCAGGAGCGTGGTAAGGGACTGTCCTGGACGTCAAATGCACGGTTGATGTGAATCTACTATAGCCATCATTAAACGAGTCTACGTGTCTTATATTTTCTTTTGTTATGTATTTCTCTTCCGGGATAATAACGCCCGCGTCTCATTTATGTATGTATGTATATATATATATATATATATATATATATATATATATACATATATATATATATATATATATGTGTGTGTGTGTGTGTGTATATATGTGTGTGTGTATATGTGTGTGTGTGTGTGTATGTATGTATATGTATATATATATATATATATATATATATATATATATATATATATATATATATATATATAATGAAAGATGATGCAAGTATTGCGGGTTTCGTTTTCGCTATCATAAAACAAGGCACCATCAAACTTGCAACTAGATTTGTCATTGTCCTTTTTTCTTCTTCTTCTTCTTACTAGGATTATGATTGGACGGGAATCCCATCCTTATATATTTATGTAGCCCAGGCCCAGAGAAAGGAAAAGAGTTGCCTCTTGAAGAAGGAATAATTACTCCTGGAAAAACCTAAGCGCGAATACAGTTTATTCACACGTATTAACCTCATTTATATAACAATTTCCAAACGCTTTATTAACTGTCATCTATAGAATAGTAAGTCTTTGTCTGGTAGCATTTACTTTTATATTAGTTTATAAAAGCTTCATTAACCGTCATCTAGTAACATTTGATTTGATATTAGTTTACAAACGCTTTCTTAACCGTCATCTATATAGCATAGCGAGACTTTGTCTGGTAGCATTTACTTTTATATTAGTTTATAAACACTTTCAATTTATTTCCCCAGTATCTGCAGCTTTCTTTCAGAACATCACCAAACGCTCTATTTTCTGATGGAGTTTCCACAAGCTGTTGAATCTTCAAGAAAATAAAAATAAGCAGACTGGATTATCCGTCATTGAACTTTCCCATTGGTAAGATACCGTTTCCGTCCATTCATTCCTTTTCTTCTTGTGCGTCGGTGACGAATCCTCACTAGATGAAAATAAACGTCAATAGGATCTCCTGTAGAGATCCTCATTTGTGAGTACAGCGCCTTTTTAAATCTAGATCCTCTGCCGCATTTATTATAATCTGGGCATTACCCTCTATAGTTTGCCATTTATATAGCGGGGTCTTAAATCCCCCTTGAATTACATTTCCGTGAGTGTTTTTTTTTTTTCAGCTCCACGCGCACATTACCGCAAAGGCGGGGAAACATATTCGTGGCAAATCCTACCCCGCGGAGTTCCTAGTCTCCACATTCATTGCCCCTGAAACCGAGGCGTTCTTTAAGCAAAACCTGCATTTATCAAGTATTACGTTTTTACGTTTTTAAGGGAGGGAAACGTTCGGCATTCTTCCTTTCGTCTCTCACCCGAAACCTTATCCCTTCGCTTCTCCTAAGATTTACCTTCGGTGCATCTTTATCCCGTCTGCAGGGGGAGTTATGTAACCCTCTATGTTATATTTATCTATTTATTTATTTATTTACACAACGTTTCTTACCTTTCTCCTTACGGATGCCGGGGGTTGTCTTCTCACTCTCGTAACAAATTAGCTTTGTTTGTGCATTGTGTTTGCGTTCGTGCACAAGCACAAATACATACATATGTACACAGACAGGCAGACACTTACATAAATACTTACATAATTCAGAGAGATGCCATAGGAGGCACGAAAGCGTTCTATCATGTACAGAGAGAGAGAGAGAGAGAGAGAGAGAGAGAGAGAGAGAAAGAGAGAGAGAGAGATAATAGCATATTTGGTCTAGCCGAGAAGAGATATATTTGAGAGAAATTTTCGAGAAGAGAGAGACACTTACAGACCTTAACAGTTTCGTTCGGGTTGCCCCAGTCCCTCAGTGTGAGGCGCCTCTAATGTCTACCAGAGAGTTGCTAGTACATCTTCCGGTATATTTTGCATCTTCCAATCTTGGATGGTCTGGGATGCAGTTTAGATATTTGTCGAGCTTATTCTTAAACACATCTACGCTCACTCCTGATATATTCCTCAGATGAGCTGGCAACGCATTGAATAGACGCTGCATTATCGATGCTGGTGCGTAGTGGATTAATGTTCTGTGTGCTTTCCTTATTTTTTCCTGGTATAGTTTTGGGCACTATTAATCTACCTCTGCTTGCTCTTTCTGATATTTTTAGTTCCATGATATTTTCTGTTATTCCTTCTATCAGTTTCCATGCCTGAATTATCATTGTAGCGTTCTCTTCTCCCTTTCTAGACTATATAATTTTAAGGATTGTAGTCTTTCCCAGTAGTCTAGGTCCTTAACTTCTTCTATTCTAGCTGTAAAGGACCTTTGTAACACTCTCTATTTGTGCAATATCCTTTTGATAGTGTGGGTACCATATCATATTGCAATATTCAAGGGTGGACTACGAACATATGTTTTATAAAGCATAATCATGTTTTTTCCAGCTTTTCTTGTTTTGAAGTGCCGTAACAACATTCCCATTTTTGCTTTACATTTTGCCCAACAGAATGTCTATTTGATCATTGCATAACATGTTCCTATTCATCATCACACCAAGGTCTTTAACTGCTTCCTTATTTGTGATTGTCTCATTATTAGGTCCCCTATATGCATATAGCTTTCCTTCTCTGTCTCCATAATTTATTGATTCAAATTTATCAGAGTTAAATACCATCCTATTTACCTCTGCCCAATCATATACTTTGTTAAGGTCTCTTTGTAGCGCGTTCCTATCTCACAATCTTCATAAAATTTCTCTACTTATTCTTGTGTCATCAGCGAAACTACTCACTACCGAATCCTTAACATCACTGTCTATGTCTTCAATCATAATAACAAACAATATTGCAGCTAGCACCGTACCTTGTGGCACACCGGATATTACCTTGGTTTCATCGATTTCTCATCGTTTGCAATAACTATCTGTTTTCTGTTGTGTAAAAATTCTTTTAACCATCTTCCTACTTTATCTACGTATTGTGTTTTCTAATTTTCTTTGCTAATATATTAGGTCTACTTTGTCAAAAGCTTTTGCAAAGTCTAGATAAACCACATCTGTTTCATTTCCGCTTTTCATATTTTGATATATGTTCTCACGGTGGACTAACAGGTTGGGTTTGTGTACTTTTTCCGGGTACGAAACCGTGTTGTCCTATATTAAACAAATATTTTTTATGGTTAAAATGTTTCATAATATTTTTTTCTCTTCATTACCCTTTCATACACTTTCATAATATGTGATGTTAGACTCACAGGCCTATAATTACTTGCCTCTAGTCTTGATCCACTTTTGAAAGTAGGGGTGTATATGCTAATTTGTGCTCATCATAAATCTTGCCTGTATCTACACTTTGTCTTAATAATATTGCAAGTGGCTTTGCGATAGAATGAACTACTTTCTTTAACAAAATAGCAGGGACTCATCCGGCCCTGCAGCAGCTCCATTTTATTCATTAATTGCCTGCACAATATCCAGCTTCATTAAGAATTTCTATGTCAGCTAAATATTCACTATTTTCGTCCTTCTTACTCTATATCATTATCTTCATTATCTATTCTAGGGGTGAATTCTCTCTTATATCGTTCTGCCAGTATGTTGCAAATTTCCTTTTTTTCATTCGTTAATCTCCTTCAATTCTCAGAGGGCCTATTTCTATTCTTCTTTTATTCATCTTCTTCGCATATGAGTATAATAGTTTGGGGTTTTGCTTGATGTTTAATAGGGTTTTTTCTTCCAAGTCCCGTTTTTCATTTTCTTTTGATTGTATAATCTTTGTTCTGCATTTTCTATCTTACTTTTTAGTTCTATAACTTTCCACGCATTTTTTTCTTTTGCAAGACCTTTTTTCCACTTTCTGATTTTCTGGAACAAGATCCTTCTGTCTCTTGGTATGCATGAATGATGTTTACTTTTCTTCTTCGGTATATATATCCACTATTTTCTCCAATATTTTTATATAATACTCCGTATTTTACCCTATGTCATCACTTATACGAAAATGTTATCCCATCTTTGTTTAATTCTTCATTAATTTCTGACCATTTTATATTTTTACTGTAGAAGTTGTATTTTCCATACCCTTCCACTTTTTCATTTCTTGCTTATCTCTATTTTCACTTGCTTTGGAATGAACTGTTAATTCTATGACATTATGATCTGAAATACTCGCATTATAACTATTATTTCTTTAACATAATTCATCTCGTTCACAAATACTAGGTCTAAAGTATTTTCCTTTCTTGTTGGCAGGTGATTTATTTGTTGACTGTTGTATTCTAGTAGCATATCTAATAGCTTTTCAAAATTTGCCTCTTATCTCTGCACTACTATTACTCTCTTTTTTATATGTATAAGTACAACCACAGTCTGCCTATTCGTTCTTTCATTCTACGAAAGGAAAGTTGAAGTCACCAGATAGGAGAATAGTCCAGTCCTTGTGATTTCTACATATATCATCCAATTTTTCAATTAATTAAGTCAAACTCTTTAGTATTAGGAGGTCTATATATTACTATGTTCATCAATTTTTCAGATTCAAATTCTACCGCTAATTAGTTCACATTCTGAGTTACTATATTTCTCATATATTTTTTCCTTGTTTTTTTTGTCCTTTCCCATGTATTGCGGTTCCCTTGATTCCTATTTTTTTTCTCTATCTGATCTATAAGTTTGGAACCCTTTTATTTGATCATCATTCCCAGTCTCTTGGGAATACCAGGTTTCACTTATATTCATTATATCTATTTTCTTTCATTTTGGGTTAGTTTCTTCTAAGTACTCTATTTTTCTTTTTGAGTTACTCGTAACTAAACCCTGCGCATTCATCACTATGATGGTTTGCGTGTTTTCTCCTTCATTTAATATTGGTAGTAATAAGGTTTATTTTCCCATGTCTCTTTTCCTGTTCTGGTATGTTGTTCTTTTTTTCATTTCCAGAAATTCTGACATTAAAAAATCCAACTTTTCCATAATATTTGATCTTCCTTCATCATAATTATTCATTTTGTGACTGATCTGCAATTTCTCCGTTTCTGCAATATCCTCTTGCATAATAAATACAGTTATTATCTCTTGAGTAGAAATTTCGGAGCTGATGCTTTGAAATTTTTTTTGCTGACACCTCTGCATATCTCATTGGTGGTTTGCTTTCTCTTTTACCTGATATTCCTTGTTTTCTTTCCTTCTTATTTGGTTTTTCTTTTCTTATTTTGGATTTTATTACTTTGGTTGGTTTATTTTTTATTTGATTTGTAATTCAATTGGCTACAGGGTGCTATAGTTTTGGCATTTTTTGTCCGAACTTACATCCTTTTCCATTCTTTTAAGGTTTTTTAACATATTTTTGGATGCAGATCTCTGCAATCATCCCCATAGCCATCTAAGTATGCACATTTACCATATATTTCATAGTTTTGACATACCTTAGGATGTTTGTAGTAACATCTTTCTCCAATCTGCAATTCCCTCTTTTCAAAAGGTTGCAGATTTTTGTCTTTCTTTGTCTATTTTTTCCTCTTTCCCGTCATTGTGTAGATCTGGGTAGAGCCTCTTCGGGATTTGCTTTTCTGTTGTCATATCGTAATTTATTTCTTCGTAGGTATGCTGCTTTATTGCCTCATATGTATATCAATGAGTATCTCTGCATCCATACGTTTATCTTGTCTTTGTTTTCCGTTATTTTTTTCTGTCATTTCATTTTTGTTTACTTCTCTTCCGTTTTCCTCTTCTTCTTTTTTCTTCTTCTTCTTCCTCTCTCTCACCTCACTATTTGTACATTCAATCTTGATTTAATAACATTGTCTATCCATGATAGACATGTTGAACAAAAAATTCTTGTATCTTTTCTCAAATCTTGCATTACCTCAGCACACTGTGGATGGGTCGGAATGTTGCATGCAGCACATTTTCTGATTAGGTTTTGTGGATTGACTACTTGCTATACCAAACCTTACACAGTTGTGCATGCCTTTTGGTGCATTCTTTTTCCTTAATGCATCAATTAGGATTATTCACACGAGATTCA
>NC_087209.1:63372658-63392658 GCF_015104395.2 Macrobrachium nipponense
TTTAAGGAAACAACAAAAGAGATACGAGCAAGGTGCCTGGTCAGTGAATGTCGAAGACCAGAAACCGCATCGCTGGGGATTTGTAGGGAATTCCTGTCTGCGTTTTATTAATCTGTCTGGGGAAACGAACAAGGAGAGAGAGAGGAGAAAAAAAAAACGTACGGGGATGGTATGTGATGGCTCTCTCAAGAATGGTAAACTGTTTTGCGTTATGCCGAGGCTTTTGTTTAACGCGGCTTGCTTGAGAAACCAGATGGAAAATAGGTTTCCCAGTAATGAGGTTCTTAGATAAAATCTCGCTTTATTCGCATTATGTCTCTACTTTTATTTTGTTTATCTTCAATTTTTCCTAGCAGATATTTAGCTCTTTATAGGTTTTGGATTTCACATATTGGGAAAAATTGTTCCACAACAGACGTTACTCAATTTTTTAATTTTTTTTTTATTTTTTTTTTTTAATGTTTGCAGAAATACGTTCTTAGGTATTTTTTCTGAATACTTTATTACACAGTGTTTTAATGTTATTCAAAATTTCTGAATTTTAATATTTCTTTGAGAACATTTATTAATATTTGTATATTTTCTGAATATTGATAATAATTTATATAAAGAAAACTAAAATAGTGTGAGTACGTAAATACTTACAGCGAGCAAAAGGTTCTATTATCGAAATCAGACTGGTAGGTTGCCAGTTCACGGTATTGAATTCTTCAGAACGCATCGTCCGCCTTTATAGCTATGTAATGTGAAGCGTCGTCCAGAAATAGTTATTAAAAAATATTATTGATTATTATTATTTAAGTGATTATTGTTATAGAGACCGTTTGCTTTGGTGAAGATAGTTTTTTATCTTAACTGTATTTTAGGTTTTTCTTGCAGTTATTTGTACATTTAAGCAATAATAATAATACTAATGATAATAATAATAATAATAATTATTGTTATCATTATTATTATTAACAAGCGAACGTCCGGCACTTGCACAGAACCAGTACAAAAAGAGGCACGATTCAGTAGCAAAAGCCCTCCACTGAAGCCTGTGCAAGAAACACAAGCTACCTTGCAGTAATAAATGGTATGAGCTCCAATATATTATTATTATTATTATTATTATTATTATTATTAATTATTATTATTACTATTATTATTATTGGGAGTCATCCTTGAAGTAAAAATATGTACTATGTTATATGTCCAAAAATAGTTCCTCATTGGACGAGTGGTTAACATAATTGCCTACCGTTTCTGTAGCCGCGAGTTCGATTCCTCGCTCCGCCAGCGTGGAATCAGAGGAATTTGTTTGTGGTGATTAGGAATTTATTTCTCGACATAATGTGCTTCGGATCCCACAATAAGCTGTAGGTCCCGTTGCTAGGTTACCAATAGGTTCCTAGCCGCGTAAAAATGTCTAAACTGGAAGTCTAATAAGGTGAGATTTCCAGCCTCTTTGATCACGTGAGCATCGGTTAGAATAAAAGGTCGTTAAACCATAATTAAGTAAACAAGTGAATGAGAATAGAAGGTCGCTTAACCATAACTAAGTAGATAAGTGAATGAGAATAAGAGGTCGATTAACCATAAGTAAGTAAAAGGTGAATGAGAATAAGAGGTCGCTTAACCATAATTAAGTAAACAAGTGAATGACAATAAAAGGTCGTTTAACTATAATTAAGTAAATAGGTGAATGAGAATAAACCATAATTAGGTAAACAAGTGAATGATAATAAGAGGTAGCTTAACCACAATTAAGTAAATAAGTGAATGAGAATAAATGGTCGATTAACCATAATGAAGTAAATAAGTGAATGAGAATAAACCGTAATTAAGTAAACAAGTGAATGAGAATAGGAGGTCGATTAACCATAAATAAGTAAATAAGTCAATGAGAATAAGAGGTCGCTTAACCATAATCAAATAGATAAGTAAATGAGAATAAAATGTAATAAATGTAGGCGTGTCTGTGAAATGAATAAGTTGGCAAGTAAATATATAAATAGGTAAATAAGCACATGAAAAATACGTGCGTAATGCTCCTATTATTCCTATAAATAAACCTGCCCACGGGTACATCTTCAAATTATAAAAAGAAATCCTTTCAACAGAGAGCAGACTATAGTGGGCGGCGCCCACGCCGCCTACATTGTAGGATGCGCGTCGCAAAGTAGGCGGTGCCTCGTATCCTGTTCTGTAGTCTTTCCTTTAGCTGCCTAACTTCGTTCACAATATCTAGCTCGATCTGTCACTTCTCAGTCAAGATGACTCCCTTGCTGAAATGTGTCTCACTGGCCTGATTTAAGTAATAATAATAATAATAATAATAATAATAATAATAATAATAATAATAATGAAGTATCAGGACCTGAAAATAGAAATAAGAACGATATGGGATATGCCAGTGGAAATTGTACACCCATAATCATAGGAACACTAGGAGGCACGATCCCAAGATCCCCGAAAAGGAACCTGGAAAAACTAGAATGCCGGAGTAGCTTCAGGACTTCTGCAGAAGATTGTGCTCCTAGAAACAGCGCACTTAATGATGGACTCCTAAGGAGGCAGGATGTAACAACCCGGAACCCTACACTATAGAAACTGCCCAGTCAAAAAAAAAATAAAAAAAAATAATGATAATAATACTAATAATAAATTTTCTATTGTGTCGGGGTCATGACACTTGAGAGACTGACAAGACAAAGAAGGTTTCCCAGAATTCCAATTTTTACCTCCTGATTTCACCTGAAGCTCTCTCTCTCTCTCTCTCTCTCTTCTCTCTCTCTCTCTCTCTCTCTCTCATGGTAGATCGATCGCTCTATTATCGGAGATACCGTTTGTAGCGACAGAAATCGCTGATGAACTGCAATAGCTGCAGTGATGCATAACTCGTAATTTAATGACTTGAAACTATGTAATTCTCTTTATAATAACTCTATGTCGTTTTCCACATTTGTCATTCCATGGTTACTGAATTCTATAAATAATATAAAATTCTGGCGTACTTTTATACGGATAAATATCCTTCGATAATATTGCGAATATGCTTACTCAAGTAGGTATTCTGCGCAATAACTCGCGGGTTACGCATACAATTTTAGTGTGCTTATATATAAAGATAAATATGTTTGGATATTAGTATGAACATTTTTAGGCTTTCTAGACGCCTAATACCTTATGCAAATTCCCGAGATGTACACTAGTATTGCACCATCCCCGGTTTCTTTTTACTATGGCCCTAGGTTAGGTTAGGTTGGATCAATTATCGAAATTTGGGTGTGGGAAACATAATGAGATTATTTTCAAGAGGAGACTATGGTTAGTTTTTAAGATATGGCGTCCCGCCTTTTGAGGGAAGGTTCAATACTCGGTTACATACCGTATTAGAATTTATTCGATTTATCTGAAGTCTAGCCGAATTTGTCTAGGTCATGGTTGGAACTTCGTATCAGAATTTATTTCATTTGTCTGAACATTTCGATGGAATCCGTCCAGGTAATACACAGACTCACATGAGGTTCACTTCGTAATTTAAATGTATATATTTTTTTCTCTTTTATTTCTCTTGTGTCGTTTATTTTTTACTCTTGTGTTCTTATTCCATTCTGGGGTGCTTCCCTTATTGCCTTGGGGCATCTTGCTTTTCAAATAAAAGTAGCAATTTACCTTCTTATACCGTGAAATTTTCTCAGTAAAGTTTCTACGATCTTTTGTTCGTAAATACATATTAAACAATGACACACACACACACACACACACACACAAAATACGTAGCGTCTCAACGGAAAATGCATGAAAATTCAATTGACAAAGTTATGATGGCAGGTGGAGAGGGTCCTACCATCGATAGTTCACAGTACATATTGTACCCAGTAAATCAAAAGATTAGAAATAATACTGACTATATTCTGTAAGGTACATTTAACGTCTCCTGTGTGTGTAAGTTTGTGCATCTCTCTCTCTCTCTCCTCTCTCTCTCTCTTCTCTCTCTCTCTTCTCTCTCCTCTCCTACGATAAAATTAAATTACTATTATATAATATAGTATATCTATATTACTATATATCTATCTATAGACTATATATGTGTGTGTGTGTGTGTGTGTGTGCGTGTGTGTGTGTGTGTGTGTGTGTGTGTAATTGTTCGATATGCATTTACAAACAACAGATCGTGAGAATTACCCAAGGAAATGCCACTGTAAACGTAACACACACCCATAGCGCTTCATTCCACTGAAGGTTTAGAGATGTGTATTTCTGGTGATAGAAGTTCATTCTCGACGTGGTTCGGAAGTCACGTAAAGCCGTTGGTCCCGTTGCTGAATAACCACTGGTTCCATGCAACGTAAAAGCACCATACAAACAGAGAGCTTCGCTCTTAAACTAAACTACGCATTCTATATATTCCCGTTTTTCCTTCGTCCGTTCTTCGCGCGCTCTCCTCCTCACCTTCATTAACCTTCAACATTTCCCCGCGTAATGCAAAAGTAGTTCTGATACAATTAAACCGAATGACAAACAGGGCTTCGGGCGGAGGTGAGGGTTTTAAAAAAAGGACGCGAGGGGAAAGAGAAGGAACATTGCACTATATATAATGTCCCGAGTACAAGGAGAGAGAAATAAACGCCCTTATTGGATTAGGAGTAATCCATGGCAGCTTCTGAGTTTTTCTCCGTCCTCTGCCTTTCTCCTTTCCTTCTTGTTTCTTCACCAGGTTCTCCTCTGTTTCTCTATTAGCAGCGTAGATGCTTTCTGAGATGTCGTGTCGTGACTTCATCTTATATAGAAATATAGACCGAGAGACATACAGCTTCATTGAGTGAGAGATATGTATTTCTGGTGATAGAAGTTCACTCTCGACGTGGTTCGGAAGTCACTAAAGCTGTTGGTCCCGTTGCTGAATAACCACTGGTTCCATGCAACGTAAAAAAACACCATACAAACAAACAAACACAAAGCTTTATATATATATATATATATATATATATATATATATATATATATATATATATATATATATATATATGTAATAATTACATATATTAGATTTTACAAGATATGTCAAATATAAACCCATGACCTGAGGTCATGGCATTAGGAGGGTTCTACGTGACCAAAGCAGACCTAGATTACGCTATGCGCTGTCTGCAGTAGCCTGATCTAGCTCAAAGCTTTGTCACATTTTTATGTTTATGATAACTTTGCACAACCCCAACTTCCATGGGAAGCGGTTGACCTGTTAACCTACGCCGGAAACTTGTAACTTCCGAGCCGGCGGACTACGTATGTTTTTTTATATGAATTGCTGAGATAGCTAATGTTCCGCTATCGACGCGATGCTTTTAGAATGGCAGTTCCACGCCAACCATCAAACATATCGGTCTTCCGACCGAGCTGCATCTGCCTAGTATGGAGTTACAGAATAAAGTTGTTATCTTGTTCAACTTGCCTGTTTGAATCATCTCCTTTAGTCAAGAAAGAACCTCTCTACTAAGATATCCAAGGGAGATGAGAGGAACCAAAAATACTTACGAATGACAGTCGTAAGGAGAACACAAAAAGTCTATCGCCAAGCGATAAGGACGTTAAGATGTGGTGGCAGGCGTATAACGAAGAATATAATTAACAAGACCCATATCAGCCGATCGAAGGTCTACAAGAACTAACTTCCACCTTCAACATCAAACTAAACAGAGGAAACGGGATCTTCAATCAACGCAACGTTTATGAAGACGCAACTATGTCCTTCATCGAGAGGAATACAAGCATTTAACACCGACGTTTGAGCAACTGTTGTCACTTAGCTTCGAGAATCTACACCGGACGAGAGCAGCATCGAACATCAACGGAAAGAAGAAAACAAACACAGGGAACATCACCCGATCACGAGCAAGGACGCAGAGTGTACAGCCAGAGCAGTTCAGTAGTGCAAGGACGAGGCGTGTTGACGTCATCAATCTTGGACTTCCCCACGCATCGTGCACCGAGAGAAGACCGTGACGTCATCACGACTTCCGATGCGAGACTTAGACAGGAACTGAGACGTCATCCCATGTCAACAATCCTTCGCATATAATCTGGAGCTAAGTACCATTTTTATCTATTCAGGTCTTTCCCTCAGTGAAGTGTTGTTCATCAAGAGTCGATCATCCAGTATTCTGTGGGGTGAGTTGTTCGCCATTATTAATCTTCCTTCATTACAAGAAATCAATCTTCAACTACGAGTTCTCGCCCACAGATTATTTTTTTTCTCTTCTCGTTGTCATTAACCGTTTCTTGCAGGAATTCTCCGTATATATTTTTATCATATTATCTGTATTTTTGTATCTTTTGGGGGATTTTCCTATTATTATAACACACTTATACAGTACATTGCTTATGCGTTTTACGTAGTGGTCGAGTGTACTCTTATAGATATTTTGATAGGATTGCAAGGAATAGAAGTGATAAGAAAAAAAGTGAAAGTCGAGATGGCAACTACTCCGGCTGGCAAACCCAATGTGGTGACTCTCGTTAGCCGCGAGGTCAGCTATTGTCCCTTTTCAAGGTCGGGTCAATGGGTTCCTGCCTCAAAATGTTGAGGCATGGATTCTCATCTGTAGACGCTCATTTAAAAGCAAAAAGCATCACATACCCAGCGTACAATTACAGGAGGCCAAGAGCTTCATTGACTTTGCAAAAGGTGACGCAAGTGCGTATCTAAGGGGGGTTTCTTTCCAAGAGGCGCTTACATGGGACGAGTTCAAAATTAGATTACGTGCCGTGTATGGGGGTGAAGAGGCTTTAGATGTAGTATTGGCATTGAGAAATATCCTTAACCAAGCCTCCATGACTCAGCTCAATGTTGTCGAGCGGGCGGCGCTAATTGCCGACCGGCTAAATGAATATCAGGATAGTTTAAGTAACTCCGGTGGGTTGCGGGTGCTAAAATCAAAGTGAAAGATTTTATCCGTTTGATCTACCTTACGTCTATCACTGCAATGTTGCCTGAAGCGTTAGTACGGTGTTTTGATATAAAAAATTGCAGCCCCGACAGTACGGAATTAGATGTGTATAAACAAATAAAAAACACATGTCTAAATGTACCGACCTAGATCCTTCGCTCATCAGTTTTGCAAAAAATGAGAACAACCACAACAAGTAAATGTGGTACATAATAATAATCAAGTTGCAGGGATGGTTTGTTATAACTGTAAACGACCAGGTCACATGATTTCAGACTGTCGGAAACGCGTTTTTTGTCATACACAATCGTTCAAACTCATTTCATATAACCGTTGCTACTCGAGGAATCAACAGCAGAATGCTACAAACACGCAACCAGTTGCCAGTGCAAATAAAAAGAAGGGTCCTCAGTACTATAAGAAGAAAACAACCAAACGGAAATTCTGCACAACAGCAGAACAAACAAATCGTGCTTCAGGTACCTCTGTTCCTGGGCCGTCTAGCCAGAACTCGCAAGGGCAAGCAAATTTTCAGGGTGTGATAAACAAAACAAATACCACGTAGTTCACTCCAAGGGGGAGAGGGCGATGTTGGGTCATCAATATCAACATCTTTTGTATCAAATAATCAGTTTAATCATTTATCAGATCATTGTGAGACAATTGATTTTCCTATGAAACACACGGCCGAATCAAAAAAATCTGTGCAGGTTCCCGTAGATTTGCAACAAATTCATGCAATTATTAGTCAAGACGAGTTGCGACCAACCTACATGCGTAAATTTGGACCCATAAGTCATTCACTTTGTTCTTTGATTCTGGTAGTCCACGTAATATAATGGATTTAAGGACTCATCATTTACTCTTTTCAAATTTCCCTATAGAAAAGTCCGGAATAAGGCTCTCAGGCATTGGGAATAATGAAATTAAATGTTGTGGGTGTAAAACTCATGTACAGTACAAGGTCGGTAAGCGCACGTTTGCTGATACCTTTGTCGTTGTACAAACATTAATATGTATCCCGCAGTAATTATCGGATACCCGTCTATGGGCACTCAAAATTTATTATCCTTAGCACCTGCAAAACACGGCGTGTATCAAAGGGAAATTCTATAGGTCTTCTATACCCTAAAATCAGTTTTAGATAATAAAGAGACAGACAGAGTTGTCACTTACATTACGGAACCAATCACCTGTCTCATGAACCAAGAAATAATACAGGCAACCCAACAGAACTCTCGCTCACCCGTAATATCAGCTTGCACGCAAACTCTCGAGCCTAACGTAACTTCAAATATATTAGTGCGTGTAAAGAGAACCTTGCCAGGATCTGAAACATTAATCCTTTCCGAAACTCTGAAAACACACGATTATCCGTCACACCCCAAGCCATTTATACAATCGGTTCACAACAACAATGTAACATCGAGTCTGTAATCATTTGAATACCACTTTAGTAATCCACAAAATCAACATATCTTGGATGCCGAAGTTTATAAACATCGCATTCTTACCGTAGCTGAGATAATCACGCTCAATCAGTTGCGGATGAACCCCTTTTTGCAATCTATAAGGAACAAAATCAATAAGGACATTCAAGAAGAAGAAATTCAGCAGAAATTTTTGAATCTTTTAACTAAATATCATGATGTTTTTTCCACTACGGATGGAACCTTAGGAAAAACGGATGTCATCGAGCTGATATCAAATAAGGCTCAAGGACAAACAGAAAGTAATCTATGTACCTTCGTACCGAAGAACTTCCTATGAAATTTCGATGGATGATAACAGAGGAAGTAGGTAAAATGTTAAAAGAAGGATCATTAGGAAATCAAACAGCCCTTATAATTTTCCGTTAATAGTAGTACCGAAAAAGATCGAACTTGGCGGATATGCGTAGATTTTTTTTTCGTCGTTTAAATGAAGAAACAATCCCTGACAAGACTTAATTTCCCAGTACCATGTACCGATGATATCCTATCCTTACTAGGCCAGAATAAATATTTCACAAGCCTAGACTTACTAAAAGGATTTCATCAGATTCCGTTGGAACAAGAGAGTATCCCATACACTTGCCTTCAGCACAGCCAGGACATATGAATTTTTGCGTATGCCTTTTGGTTTACGTTGTGCTCCTATAACTTTTACTCGTATGATAAACATCGTGTTTGGAGACTTGTTGGGAGATATCCTACATGCCTACATGGATGACTTAGTAATCTTTTCCAACACATTAGAAGAACTTTACGTAAATTGGAGTTAGTGCTACAAAGATTAAGGCAGCATAATTTAAGGGTAAAGATAAGTAAGTGTGAATTTTTTAAAACAGAACTAGTCTATCTAGGTTCACGGTTTCTAGTGAAGGTCTTAAAGTCCGTCCCACGATAAGGTGTCGGCTATCCGTAACTTTCCGATACCTACTAACGTCAAGGGAATACAGCAATTTTTAGGATGTAGCGGCTACTATCGCCGCTTCATCCGCAACTACTCAATCATAGCCGCTCCCCTAACCGATCTTATAAAAAAGGGGCGTAGATTTCGTATGGTCTGAAATTCATCAACAGGCGTTCGATAAATTGAAAGATGAACTGTGTAGTTCTCCTATCTTGAAAGTTTCCTGACTTCGGTAAGGAATTTTTCATAGCAACAGACGCCTCAGACCTAGGAGTAGGTGGGGTATTGCTTCAACAATATGATAAACAGTTTTTCCCTATAGCTTTTTATTTATTTCACGTAAACTGAGACCTTCCGAAAGTAAATATGCAGTAATAGACAAGGAAGGGCTCGCTATTGTTTAATTCACTCGTGCATTTTAAATTCATAATATACGGTTACCCCGTTAAGGTTCTCACTGATCATAAGCCCCCTAACCGACTTCTTTAAAGGCTTTAGTCACAGCCCCAAGCGAACTCGGTGGCACATGATCATTCAGGACTTTTGGCGCGAGGATCGGGTATTTACCTGGGAAAGCCAAATATCATTGCTGACGCATTATCACGCAACCCCTCTTCATCTTGTACCGAGCCATTAGCTGAATTAATAGATAATCTCAACCTCCACGCCCGTTGTTACAACTATATCTGAACAGGAAGATCTGGGCTGGAGTGCTGAAACTATTACAGACGGAACAAAGAAAAGATCCGCAAATAGAAAAAATCATCATTGCGTTAAACGGAAATCCGAAGGAAGAAAAAAAATTACCCTAAAGTATAAGCAGCAGAATTATATCCTACAGGACAATATCCTGTGTAGATCCGTGACGAGGAAAACCCGCAAACACACCGCGGTTGAATAACAACCAGGTGGTGGTGCCTATCTCACTCATACCCACTGTCTTAAAGTGGTTGCATGAAAATCCACGTGACACCGGACAACCCGGGTTATACCTTGATGTCACAGAAACGCCAAATCCTTATTTATTGGCATACGATGCTTACAGATATAAAAAAGCACATAGCATATTGTCCGCACTTGTCAAGAATACAAAGGGCACACGAAGACACCTGCAGCCTAGGGGCTTACCCCGTGCCAAATCAACCCTTTGAAAGAGTACATTTAGATTTATTAACAGGATTTTACGAGTCAGACAGAGGGAATAAGCACCTCCTAGTAATTATAGACGCTTTGACTCGATATACAGAACTTATAGCGCTTAAAAAACAAAAAAACCGCGGTCGAGTGCGCTAGGAAGTTTTACGAGTGCTACATTTGTAAACATGGAATTCCACACATCATTATCTCAGACTCGGGCGGGGAGTTCAATAATCATTTCCTTAACTCCTTGTGCGAATTCCTTTGTATAAAGAAAATCAATACCATGATCTATCACCCAGAGTCTAATGGGCTAGTGAAAGGGCAAATCGTAAGGTTTTAAACATTTTAAGGGTCACCTTAGGGGGGGCAGACCCCCCCAACTGGGACATTGACATACCTGCGGTACTAAGCACACTTAATCACTCGTATCATGTGTCTATTAAAATGACACCGCACGAGGCACTGTACGGTATCCCACCGGACCGACGCCTTTCACATCTTAAAGCCTACCACTAATTTATCAAATCCTCTAAAGGATGTTATGGATGCAAGCATAAGTCGATATAATAATTAATTCGTAAGAATTTAGAAGAAGCACAGATCATAATGAAAAAATCATGATAAATAGCTAAGCCAACTAGAACATATGCCGTGGGCGATCAGGTATACATACAAGTACGTACGTAAAGGTTTAAATTATAAACTGACACCTAAGTTTGAAGGCCCGTTTAACATTTTAGAAAATTTAACGGCCAATAGAGTTTAGGGTTCAAAATGTATCCAAACCACTGATGTGAGAATAGTCCCATTGGCGACATATCAGAATCTAAAGAAAGGTAGATGGAGTGTGGGAAAAAATGGTTTGTATTTATGAAACTTGTATAATAATTTTTATATATATATATCTATTAATCATATTGTATGTAAACCTATTCTTTTACGCGAGTTATTACATACGTTTTCGTTTTACTCATTGCAGGTTTCAAAATGAATCTGTTATTGTTAGGAGTGATATTGTGTATTCAGACATCTTTGTTGTATGGAAAGAGCGCTAGGACGAAAGAAATAGAATTTAATCATGGCTCGATTATCGAGAGAATAGATGATGTATTCATCGTGTCAAGTAAATATTGTTATATGAAGTAGATATGCATGCTATTTTCTGCGGCCTGAAGATGACGTCCTTAAATTAAAGAATGACCTGATTGAGGTTTGGTATTTTCCCTTAAGGAAATGCAAACGAACGTAATTTTCATGCTAACTCAGAGATTTCGCTAGCTCAAACACTAAGCGTCGCGGAATGTTGTCTTATGACATACAAAATAAAACCGCCGAGGCAGAAGAACTCGCTCGTGACCTGCTGATGTGGTCTGTGCGGCACAATACTCTTGAACGCCGCAACCCGCTTATTCTGGCTGGACTAAACATCTTAGGATCAGTTGCGAATCTAGGCTTAGGAATCTCAAATCGCCTCAAGATAAATAATCAAAATAAAAGAATTGAGTTTTTGCAACACAAAACAGAACTGGCCTTATCTGAACTTCGCAGCCATTATCTTCGATCAATCAAATAATTGAGGATCGTTAATGGAACATTCAAATAATATCGTCGGGTCATGGAAGTTCAACATTTGCTGGCTACTTTAGCTTATTATAGTTCGAAAATAGATCATATCCGTGTGAAAATATCACATTTTATTGAAAAGTCAAAAGATTACGTAGAAGCAATTACGTTAGCACAAAGGGTGTGTTATCTCCTCACCTCATGCCTATTAAAGATCTGACGTTAACTTTGGAAAACGGACGGGAGAAGCTAGGTTATATTCCTTTATTAGATGCCCATAAAGTAGAGTTCTATTATAGCCTAATATCAGTCAGCGTTGAAAATTATAGAATTATGATCACAATTCCTTTTGATTCTTCCGATGCTTGGCAATCATACAAAATAGCACCGTTTCCTACTTTCTTCATGACGAATAACTCAAATCCAGTAATATCCAATTTAACGGGGCATGTACTGATTTCTTCTGATAAGAAATCATTTACAATCATTAAAGACTTAGATAAACTCACTCACTGTTCAGAAGCCATGAATAATAAAATTTGTACAGCTGACTCTTTTGAATTCTATCCTATATCAACGGATTAATGTGAGTTAGACTTAGTGCTAAACGGCTCTCTCTCTCATACAAGCGAAGGTTTGTCTGGGGAAAACTTTATCCCTTTTACGGTAATAAATTCAATTACAGGATGAATAATGGTTCCTGGATCCGTTATGATAAGGCCGGTGATTCGACGTCGAGTGTCCGGACAGTACCACCGCCCTATATATTGCTTTTCTGCAGATTTCCATAGTTATACTATTATACCATTGTACAATTATATTTTATCTATTACAAGAGTGTCAAGTACTCTTTAACAATTATCCATGATCATGCTATAATCATTGTTTAGTAACCATTATTCTTAATCAGGTTACCTGTTATCATATTAATCGTATACATGTTTTGATTTTTACCTTTTTATTATTTTTGGGTACATAATCATTATTATTACCAAACATGGATCTATATTTTCCATGCATTTATCTTTGTTTATGAATATGTCAACAAGGGTATGTAACAGAACCTTTTTATGCATTTAATCATTTATTATGTTATACCTAGACGTATGTTACGAGCACGCTCCTATGAACAATGTTTAAAGTAATTTTTTTTTGTTATTCAAGGCTTGAATAGGTAGCAGTCCGAGCCTAATGTAATAATTACATATATAGATTTACAAGATATGTAAATATAAACCCATGACCTGAGGTCATGGCATTAGGGAGGGTTCTACGACCAAAGCAGACCTAGATTACGCTATGCGCTGTCTGCAGTAGCCTGATCTAGCTCAAAGCTTTGTCAACATTTTATGTCTATGATAACTTTGCACAACAACTTCCATGGGAAGCGGTTGACCTGTTAACCTACGCCGGAAACTTGTAACTTCCGAGCCGGCGGACTACGTATGTTTTTTATATGAATTGCTTAGATAGCTAATGTTCCGCTATCGACGCGATGCTTTAGAATGGCAGTTCAGCGCCAAACCATCAAACATATCGGTCTTCCGACCGAGCTGCATCTCCTAGTATGGAGTTACAGAATAAAGTTGTTATCTTGTTCAACTTGCCTGTTTGAATCATCTCCTTTAGTCAAGAAAGAACCTCTCTACTAAGATATCCCAAGGGATGAGAGGAACCAAAAATACTTACGAAAATGGACAGTCGTAAGAGAACACAAAAAGTCTATCGCCAAGCGATAAGACTTAGATATATTGTTGGTACGTTGAAAATGCCTCACAGTAAATGGGAAAGTTCATACACTTAATTGTTTCAGTTTTCTCGTGGCTATATATCCTATGTTCGTTCATATATATATATATATATATATATATATATATATATATATATTATATATATATATATATATATATATAATCAAATGTGAGTATTTCTGTTCAAATTCAGAACGTAATCAAGCTATTAGTGCGTTTGTATAAGTGCGCATTCAAAACCTTACCGAGCAGCATGTGTGTGTGTCTGTATGTGTGTGTGTGTGTCTGTGCTTTTCAGTGTGCTTCCATGAACAAATCAGGCAATTAGGGCTTTGGTCAGTCCACATTGAGGGGACTAATCCATCATTTTTTTGTTCGTTTGTTTGTTTGTGCCTTTCATTTCCCAGCTTGGAAACTATTTATGCTCTGATTTTTTTTTTTTGTGTAGTACTCGGTTAATGGTCATGCCTATGTGTGTGTGTGTGTGTGTGTGTGTGTGTGTGTGTGTGTGTGTGCGCAAAGCATTAATGCGCATTACAAGACCGATGCGGATTTTTATGGATTGGGAGTCCGCTTCCAGGCGATGATGGTCAGTCGGTTTTATATGAGCGTCCGTCCGTCCGTCCGTGAAGATAAATGATCCGCCGACAGGCTAATCGATGGAACACACAAAGGGAAGAAGGGTTGAAGACTTTAGCGTGTTATAAGACTAATACGAAATATTACTATTCCCCGAGTGGCGAAAAAACTATGATAGATCGACACGTCGATTAAACTGTCGGAGAAACCAATCAGAGAACCGGTCTCTCTCCTTTTTTTTCCTTCTTTTTCTTCTTCTTCTTACTCCTTCTTATTTTTCTCTTCCTTCTTTTTCTTCTCTTCCTTCTTCTTCTTCTTCTCCTCCTTCTGCTTCTCCTTCTCCTACTTCTTCTTTTTCTTCTCCTCCTCTTCTTCTTCTTCTTCTTCTTCTTCTTCTCCTTCTCCTTCTTCGTCTTCTTCTTCCTCTCATTCTTCTTTTTCTTCTTCTTTTCCGTCTCCTTCTTCTTCTTCTTCTTCTTTTTCTTCTTCTCTTCCTCCTTTTTCTTCTTCTCCTTCTTCTTCTCCCTCTCCTCCTCGTCCTCCTCCTCCTCCTTCTGCTTCTTCTTCTGCGTTTCTGTGATAGATAACTGGTGACTAAAAAAATAATAATAATAATTTTTTGGACTTACTAAATCGATGTTTCTGCGATTTCCATCAACAAACTCGCAGTCGTGGATTGAAACTTATATAAGTTAGTCGTTAATTCTCAGTTTACGGATTGAAACTTATATAAGTTCGTCGTTAATTCTCAATCGTCAGTTTACGAAGATAAAATTCTCTTTTGGAATGTTGAAATGCGTCAATGTCTGGACTCAAAAGTCTCTTTGAGTTAAATAAAATTTCGCAGACTTCGATGATAAAGTAGTTAGGTTCTGTGGTTAGAATGAGAGGGATGTGGCTCTGTGTCAGCTTGGGTTGTAGTTTTCTTTGCAGTCTACATGACAGGTAGAAAGCGAGTGAGGTAGGAATGTTAGGAAGAGATGCAGGGAGTGATGAAGAATAAGAAGAAGAAGAAAAAAGAAGAAGAAGAAGAGGGGACCTTACCTTACCTTACAGACCTTACATCTTGTTCGGGTTGCCCCAGGTCCCTCAGTGTGAGGCACCTCTAATGTCTACCAGAGAGTTGCTAGTACATCTTCCGTATATTTTGCATCTTCCAATCTTGGATGGTCTGGGATGCAGTTTAGATATTTGTCGAGCTTATTCTTAAACACATCTACGCTCACTCCTGATATATTCCTCAGATGAGCTGGCAACGCATGAATAGACGCTGCATTATCGATGCTGGTGCGTAGTGGATTAATGTCCTGTGTGCTTTCCTTATTGTCCTGGTTAGTTTTGGGCACTATTAATCTACCTCTGCTTGCTCTTTCTGATATTTTTTAGTCCCATGATATTTTCTGCTATTCCTTCTATCTGTTTCCATGCCTGAATTATCATGTAGCGTTCTCTTCTCCTTTCTAAACTATATAATTTTAAGAATTGTAGTCTTTCCCAGTAGTCTAGGTCCTTAACTTCTTCTACTCTAGCTGTAAAGGACCTTTGTACACTCTCTATTTGTGCAATATCCTTTTGATAGTGTGGGTACCATATCATATTGCAATATTCAAGTGGACTACGAACATATGTTTTATAAAGCATAAATCATGTGTTCAGCTTTTCTTGTTTTGAAGTGCCGTAACAACATTCCCCTTTTTCCCATTTTGCTTTACATTTTGTTGCCAAACCAGAGTTGCTATTTGATCATTGGCATAACCATGTTTCCTAGTTCCATCATCACACCAAGGTCTTTAACTGCTTCCTTATTTGTGATGGTCTCATTATTAGGTCCCTTATATGCATATAGCTTTCTTTCTCTGTCTCCATAATTTATTGATTCAAATTTATCAGAGTTAAATACCATCCTTTATTTACCCTCTGCCCAATTCATATACTTTGTTAAGGTCTCCTTGTAGAGCGTTCCTATCTTCATCACAGTAATTTCTCTACTTATTCTTGTGTCATCTGCGAAACTACTCACTACCGAATCCTTAACATTATTGTCTATGTCTTCAATCATAATAACAAACAGTATTGCAGCTAACACCGTACCTTGCGGCACACCGGATATTACCTTGGCTTCATCCGATTTCTCGTCGTTTGCAATAACTATCTGTTTTCTGTTGTGTAAAAATTCTTTTAACCATCTTCCTACTTTATCCACGATATTGTGTTTTCTAATTTTTTTTCGCTAATATATTATGGTCTACTTTATCAAAAGCTTTTGCAAAGTCCTAAATAAACCACATCTGTTTCATTTCCGCTTTTCATATTTTTGAATATGTTCTCACGGTGGACTAACAGTTGGGTTTGTGTACTTTTTCCGGGTACGAAACCATGTTGTCCTTTATTGTAAACCAAATTATTTTTATTAAATGTTTCATAAACTATTTTTTATTTTTCTTCATTACCCTTTCATACACTTTCATAATATGTGATGTTAGACTCACAGGCCTATAATTACGTGCCTCTAGTCTTGATCCCCTTTTGAAAGTAGGTTTAATGATGCTAATTTGTGCTCATCATATATCTTGCCTGTATCTACACTTTGTCTTAATAATATTGCAAGTGGCTTTGCGATAGAATGAACTACTTTCTTTAACAAAATAGCAGGAATTCCATCAGGCCCTGCAGCAGCTCCATTTTTAATTTCATTAACTAGCCTGCACAATATCAGCTTCATTAATATCTATGTCATTTTGCTAAATATTCACTATTTTCATCCCTTACTTCTATATCATTATCTTCATTATCTATTCTAGGGGGTGGGGGGTGAATTCTCTCTTATATCGTTCTGCCAGAATGTTGCAAATTTCCTTTTTTTCATTCGTTAATCTCCCTTCAATTCTCAGAGGGCCTATTTCTATTCTTCTTTTATTCATCTTCTTCGCATATGAGTATAATAGTTTTGGGGTTTTTGCTTGATATTTAATAGGGTTTTTTCTTCCAAGTCCCGTTTTTTCATTTTCTTTTGATTGGTATAATCTTTTGTTTCTGCATTTTTCTATCTTACTTTTTAGTTCTATACTTTCCATGCATTTTTTTTTCTTTTGCAAGACCTTTTTTTCCACTTTCTGATTTTCTGGAACAAGATCCTTCTGTCTCTTGGTATGCATGAATGATGTTTACTTTTCTTCTTCTTCGGTATATCCACTATTTTCTCCAATATTTTATATATATCTCCGTATTTACCCTTATGTCATCACTTACGAAAATGTTATCCCAATCTTTGTTTAATTCTTCATTAATTTCTGACCATTTTATATATTTTTAACTGTAGAAGTTGTATTTTCCATATCCTTCCCACTTTTTCTTTTTATTTCTTGCTTATCTCTATTTTCACTTGCTTTGGAATGAACTGTTAATTCTATGACATTATGGTCTGAAATACTCGCATTATAAACTATTATTTCTTTAACATAATTCATCTCGTTCACAAATACTAGGTCTAAAGTATTTTCCTTTCTTGTTGGCAGGTGATTTATTTGTTGAATGTTGTATTCTAGTAGCATATCTAATAGCTTTTCAAATTGCCTCTTATCTTCTGCACTACTATTACTCTCTTTTTTATATGTATAAGTACAACCATCTCCTATTCGTTCTTTCCATTCTACGAAAGGAAGTTGAGTCACCAGATAGGAGAATAGTCCAGTCCTTGTGATTTCTACATATATCATCCAATTTTTCAATTATTAAGTCAAACTCTTTAGTATTAGGAGGTCTATATATTACTATGTTCATCAATTTTTCAGATTCAAATTCTACCGCTATTAGTTCACATTCTGAGTTACTATATTTCTCATATATTTTTCCTTGTTTTTTGTCTTTCCCATATATTGCGGTTCCCCCTTGATTCCTATTTTTTCTATCTGATCTATAAGTTTGGAACCCTTTTCTTTTATTTGATCATCATTCCCAGTCTCTTGGGAATACCAGGTTTCACTATATTCATTATATCTATTTTCTTTTCATTTTGGTTAGTTCTTCTAAGTACTCTATTTTTCTTTTTGAGTTACTCGTAACTAAACCCTGCGCATTCATCACTATGATGGTTTGCGTGTTTTCTCCTTCATTTAATACTGGTAGTAATAAGGATTTTCCCATGTCTCTTTCCTGTTCTGGTATGTTGTTCTTTTTTTCATTTCCAGAAATTCTGACATTAAAAAATCCAACTTTTCCATAATATTTGATAATATTAATTTTGTGTCTGAATCTGCAATTTTCTCCGTTTCTGCAATATCCTCTTGCATAATAAATACAGTTATTATCTCTTGAGTAGAATTTCGGAGAATTTTGGCTGTATGCTTTTGTCATTTTTGCTTTGACACCTCTGCATATCTCATGGTTGGTTTGCTTTTCTCTTTTACCTGATATTCTTGATTTCTCCTCCTTTATAATTTGTTTCTTTCTTATTTTGGATTTTTTATACTTGGTTGGTTATTTATTTGGATTATGATTCATGGCTACAGGGTGCATATATTTGCATTTTTTGTCGAACTTACATCCTTTTCTTCTTTAGGTTTTTACATATTTTTGGCTGCAGATCTCTGCAATCATCCCCATATCCATCTAAGTAATGCACATTTACCATATATTTCATAGTTTTTGGACATATCTTAGGATGTTTGTAGTAACATCTTTCTCCAAATCTGCAATTCCCTCTTTTCAAAAGGTTGCAGATTTTGTCTTTCTTGTCTATTTTTTCCTCTTTCCCGCCGGGTCATTGTATAGATCTGGTAGAGCCTCGGGTTCGGGATTTGTTTTCTGTTGTCATATCGTAATTTATTTCTTCGTAGGTATGCTGCTTATTGCCTCATATGTAGTATCAATGAGTATCTCTGCATCCATACTTTTATCTTGTTCTTTGTTTTCCTTATTTTTTTTCTGTCATTTCATTTTTGTTTACTTCTCTTCCGTTTTCCTCTTCTTCTTCTTCTTCTTCTTCCTCTTCCTCTTCTTCTTCATCCTCAACTATTTGTACATTCAATCTTGATTTAATAACATTGTCTATCCCATGATAGACATGTTTGAACAAAAAATTCTTGTATCTTTTCTCAAATCTTGCATTACCTCAGCACACTGTGGATGGGTCGGAATGTTTTGCATGCAGCACATTTTCTGATTAGGTTTTGTGGGGATTGACTATGCTATACCAACCTTACACAGTTTGCATGCTTTTGGCATTCTTCTTTTCCTAATGCATCAATTAGGATATTCACAAGATTCACCTTATTCATTTTCTTTGTCGGAATATGTTGGTTTATGTATATTTTCTTTATGAGTCTCTTGACCACTTGGATGTTATTTGGAACTTCTTCAATTATTTTCAAAGATGTTTTCATTATTTGTTCCAGGGGAAGAGAGAGAGAGAGAAGAAGAAGAAGAGATAAGAGAGAGAGAGAGAGAGATAGAGAGAGAGAGAGAGAGAGAGAGAGGAGAGAGAGGAGAGAGAGAGAGAGAGAGAAGAAGAAGAAGAAAGAAGAGAGAGAGAGAGAGAGATGAGCGGTGAGAGAGAGAGAGAGAGAGAGAGAGAGAGAGAGAGAGAGAGAGAGAGAGAGAGAGAGAGAGAGAGAGGCTGTTATATGCTTACGGCCAAGTTTCA
>NC_087209.1:63397658-63410158 GCF_015104395.2 Macrobrachium nipponense
GAGAGAGAGAGAGAGAGAGAGAGAGAGAGAGAGAGAGAGAGAGTCAGGGAATATCTTCTGAAACCAATACAGTTCGTGTATTTCATATGAGAGAGAGAGACAGAAACAGAGACAGAGACCTTACAGACCTTACAGACCTTGTTCGGGTTGCCCTAGGTCCCTCAGTGTGAGGCACTTCTAATGTCTACCAGAGAGTTGCTAGTACATCTTCCGGTATATTTTGCATCTTCCAATCTTGGATGGTCTGGGATGAAGCTTAGATATTTGTCGAGCTTATTCTTAAACACATCTACGCTCACTCCTGATATATTCCTCAGATGAGCTGGCAACGCATTGAATAGACGCTGCATTATCGATGCTGGTGCGTAGTGGATTAATGTCCTGTGTGCTTTCCTTATTTTTCCTGGTATAGTTTTGGGCACTATTAATCTATCTCTGCTTACTCTTTCTGATATTTTTAGCTCCATGATGTTTTCTGCTATTCATTCTATCTGTTTCCATGCCTGAATTATCATGTAGCGTTCTCTTCTCCTTTCTAGACTATATAATTTTAAGAATTGTAGTCTTTCCCAGTAGTCAAGATCCTTAACTTCTATTCTAGCTGTAAAGGACCTTTGTACACTATTTGTGCAATATCCTTTTGATAGTGCGGGTACCATATCATACTGCAATATTCAAGTGGACTACGAACATATATTTTATAAAGCATAATCATGTGTTCAGCTTTTCTTGTTTTGAAGTGCCGTAACAACATTCCCATTTTTGCTTTACATTTTGCCACTAGAATTGCTATTTGATCATTGCATAACATGTTCCTATTCATCATCACACCAAGGTCTTTAACTGCTTCCTTATTTGTGATTGTCTCATTATTAGGTCCCCTATATGCATATAGCTTTCCTTCTCTGTCTCCATAATTTATTGATTCAAATTTATCAGAGTTAAATACCATCCTATTTACCTCTGCCCAATCATATACTTTGTTAAGGTCTCTTTGTAGCGCGTTCCTATCTTCATCACAAGTAATTTCTCTACTTATTTTTGTGTCATCGGCGAAACTACTCACTACCGAGTCATTAACATTACTGTCTATGTCTGCAATCATGATAACAAACAGAAATGCAGCTAACACCGTACCTTGTGGCACACCGGATATTACCTTAGCTTCATCCGATTTCTCATCGTTTGCAATAACTATCTGTTTTCTGTTGTGTAAAATTTTTTTTAACCATTTTCCTACTTTATCCACTATATTATGTTTTCTAATTTTCTTCGCTAATATATTATGATCTACCTTGTCAAAAGCTTTTGCAAAGTCTAGATAAACCACATCTGTTTCATTTTCGCTTTTCATATTTTTGAATATGTTCTCACGGTGGACTAACATTTGGGTTTGTGTACTTTTTCCAGGTACGAAACCATGTTGTCCTATATTAAACAAATTAATATTTATTAAATGTTTCATAATATTTTTCTTCATTACCCTTTCATACAATTTCATAATATGTGATGTTAGACTCACAGGCCTATAATTACTTGCCTCTAGTCTTGATCCACTTTTGAAAGTAGGGGTAATATATGCTAATTTGTGCTCATCATAAATCTTGCCTGTATCTACACTTTGTCTTAATAATATTGCAAGTGGCTTTGCGATAGAATGAACTACTTTCTTTAACAAAATAACAGGGACACCATCAGGCCCTGCTGCAGCTCCATGTTTAATTTCATTAATAGCCTGCACAATATCAGCTTCATTAATATCTATGTCTGCTAAATATTCACTATTTTCGTCCCTTACTTCTATATCATTATCTTCATTATCAATTCAAGGGGTGAATTCTCTCTTATATCGTTCTGCCAATATGTTGTATATTTCCTTTTTTTCATTCGTTAATCTCCCTTCAATTCTTAGAGGATCTATTTCTATTCTTCTTTTATTCATCTTTTTCGCATACGAGTCCAGTAGTTTGGGGTTTTGCTTGATATTTACTAGGGTTTTTTCTTCCAAGTCCCGTATTCCATTTTCTTTTGATTGTATAATCTTTTGCTCTGCATTTTCTATCTTAATTTTTAGTTCGATCACTTTCCATGCATTTTTTTTGTTTTGCAAGACCTTTTTCCACTTTCTGATTTTCTGGAACAAGATCCTTCTATCTCTTGGTATGCATGACTGATGTTTACTTTTCTTCTTCGGTATATATTTATCCACTATTTTCTCTTAATATTTTACATAATATCTCCGTATTTATCTTTATATCATCACTTACGAAAATCCCAATCTTTGTTTAATTCTTCATTTATTTCTGACCATTTTATATTTTTACTGTAGAAGTTGTATTTTCCATATCCTTCCCACTTTTTCATTTCTTGCTTATCTCTGATTTTACTTGCTTTGGAATGGACTGTTAATTCTATGACATTATGGTCTGAAATACTCGCATTATAAACTATTATTTCTTTAACATAATTCACCTCGTTCACAAATACTAGGTCTAAAGTATTTTCCTTTCTTGCTGGCAGGAGATTTATTTGTTGAATGTTGTATTCTAGTAGCATATCTAATAGCTTTTCTAATTGCCTCTAATTGCCTCTTATCTTCTGCACTACTATTACTTTTTTTTTGTATATATAAATACAACCACAATCTCCTATTCGTTCTTTCCAGTCTACGAAAGGAAAGTTAAAATCTCCGGATAGGAGTCAGGGAATATCTTCTGCAACCAATACATTTTGTGTATTTTATGAGAGAGAGAGAGAGAGAGACTGAGAGAGAGAGAGAGATGAGCGGAGAGAGAGATCGAGAGAGAAGAGAGAGAGAGAGATGGGGGGAGGGAGAGAGAGAGAGAGATGGGGGGAGGAGCAGGGGGAGGGAGAGAGAGTCGGAATTTCTTCTGCCATCCAAACTAATACAGTTTGTGTATTTCATTTGAGAGAGAGAGAGAGAGAGAGAGAGAGAGAGAGAGAGAGAGAGAGAGAGAGAGAGAATATCTTCTGCAACCAATACAGTTTTTGTATTTCATTTGAGAGAGAGAGAGAGTGTGTGTATGTGTACAATTAAGTTTTGATAGATATAAAATGAGTATCTATATATATATGATATATATATATATATATTAGATATATATATATATATATATATCTATATATATATATATCATTATATCTATATATATATATATATATATATATATATAAATATAAATATATATAGATATAGAATAGATTATATTAAATATTAAATAATTAATATATTATAAATATACTATATATATATATAGATATATATATATATATCATATATTATAATATATTTCTATTATTTTTTATGTCTATATATATCTTTATTCTAATATATATATCTTATCTATATATATACCATATATATATATATTTATATCCATATATATATATATATCATATATAATATATATCATTATATCACATACATATATATTCTATATATATATTTATATATAGATATATATATATATATACACACACACATGTATATATAGAGAGAGGGAATTTTCTACAGCGTGAAAATCTGTAGCACCGACTGCCGACTGCGAGAGAGAGAGAGAGAGAAGAGAGAGAGGAGAGAGAGAGAGAGAGAGAGAGAGAGAGAGAGAGAGACAATTATGAATGTATTAAGAGACAGAGGGGGGAAAATAGAGAGAGAATGGTTAAAATTTTATGAAGGAGGAAGTATGAGAGAGAGAGAGAGAGAGAGAGAGAGAGAGAGAGAGTTTGTGTGTGTGTTTGTGCGTAAGTGTATGTGTACAATTAACTACAGCGTTATTTGAAGCACCCATCTACTGAAGTGTGTTTCAAAGAGAGAGGGAGAGAGTGAGAGAATTTATACTATTACCAGTTTTTGCTTTCTAAGGATTAATTTTTTTTTTCTACGATAGAAAATTTCATACCAGTAGTTTGAGTGAAAATATGCATTACTTGCTTTAAGACAGCTTTATTTTATTTATTTATTTATTTTTATTTATCTATTTATTTATTTATTTATTTTATTCTACTATAAGATAGTACGATACAGCTTACTTTCACTTTGGATTATTAGTTCGGATTAACTCCGGTTTCATCTAGAAATTTGACCTTTGTCATATCGAGACACTTTACAGATCCGGACGGTTATCCGGATTAATCCCAGATGACGCTGCATATAATCTTCCTTTGAAATAGGAGCGACGGAACAACGAATCCAATGACACGAAATGAAATAAACAAACTGTATTGGATATGGGAGAAATTCCGCGACTCTCTCTCTCTCTCTCTCTCTCTCTCTCTCTCTCTCTCTCTCTCTCGAATGAAATGTACAAACTGTATTGGTTGCAGAAGAAATTCCGTGATTCTCTCTCTCTCTCTCTCTCTCTCTCTCTCTCTCTCTCTCTCTCTCTTCTCTCTCAAAGTAATACACAAACTGCATTGGTTGTAGAAGAAATTCCGTGACTCTCTCTCTCTCTCTCTCTCATAAAATACACAAACTGTATTGGTTGCAGAAGAAATTCCGTGACTCTCTCTCTCTCTCTCTCTCTCTCTCTCTCTCTCTCTCTCTCTCTCTCTTTAATAAAATACACAAACTGTATTGGTTGCAGAGGAAATTCCATGACTCTCTCTCTCTCTCTATCTCTCTCTGTATTTCATTAGGAATAATTGTTCTGCAATGTTTAACACGCATATTATTATTATTATTATTTTTTTTACATTTTCATACTAATAAATAAATCATAAATATCCTATCTTACAATTCCTGTATTTTTAACTGAATGGGAAACACCTTTTTCAGACCTTTTTTTTTTTTTCGGGGGGGGGGGGGGTTCCATAGCCCTTTCGTACACCCCCTCCCCCCCAACAAGAACAACAACAAACAAGAACAATAACAAGAACAAAGTAGTTTGTCGGCTTACTCCCAGTTTGTTCGAAAATTGCCAAACTCTAGAGCTGTTCCGAGTCTTGTTCAATGGAAAATCTAAGTCTGAGAGAAATTCTATTATCATTTCGCTGCTTATTATAAACTACAGATAAATCATTATCCGTAAAGGTTCTAATTCGTTTCCTGTAACTTGAAATAAAAAGAGGTTCAGAGGAAGTGACTTGTTTGTCAAGGTGATGGTATATAATCTACGTCTGTGGCAGTTCCTTTGTCGATAACAAAGAACTTCGAATTAACGAGATCTGGTATCACAGGTGATGAACAGAATTTTTCTCGAGCAAACTGGAACCGAGAATTATTCTGCATCAGTTGCCTTTGCTTTTGTTTTAGTAACGCGAATTAATTCTAATGTTTCATGCAAATGCCTGACGTTCACACATTCCAAAACTATCATTACTATAGTAGGTTCACATCAACCGTGCATTTGATGTCTAGACCCGTAACTTACGATGCTCCTGATTGGCTGTTGATAAGCCAGTCACAGGGCTGGAAGTTTCCAACCCTGTGATTGGCTTATCAACAGCCAATCAGGAGCGTCGTAAGGGACTGGTCTAGACATCAGATGCACGGTTGATGTTAATCTACTATAGTCCGATCTATCTCTCTTGGTCCTATGTAAGTAGTATCTTAATGACCTCACAAGGCAGAAAGCTCTCTCTTCCTCTTCTGAACCTTGGATCTCTCGCTGATTTCTGTTTCGAAAATCTTTAAAAAACGACCTATAAATAGAACAACCAATAACACATAGAAAAGTTAAAAAAAAAATAGTTCAATTTGAATACAATATTTTTGGGAATTTTTCCTTCTTTTTTGATGATTGATTTTGGTTTCAAAATTCATTTCAAAAATCGCCCAAAAAAAGGAGAATAAATGTAACCAAAAAAAGGTTAGAAAACTACTTCAATTTGAATACAATATTTTTGGTTCACTCAACAGTATATTATATACAAATCCATGATGCACATTTTAACAAAGCGTCGTCAGATTGATTGGTGGATTAAATTTTAAAAATCAGTCAGGAGGAAATGTAAGACAGACATCTGTGATTCGCGAGTTTATTCTGCGATAAGGTTTTACAAACACCGAGAAGATGAATAATCTTTTCGATACGAGGGACCTTTGTAAGAAGAAAGAAATATCGTGTCTATTATTATTATTATTATTATTATTATTATTTTTTTTTTTTTTTTTTTTTTGTTTTTTTTTTTTTTTGTTTTTTTTTTTTTGCCTCCCATCACAGTCCTCCAATTCGACTGGGTGGTATTTATACTGTGGGGTTCCGGTTGCATCCTGCCTCTTAGGAGTCCATCACTTTTCTTACTATGTGCGCCGTTTCTAGGATCCAAAACTCTTCTGCATGAGTCCTGGAGCTACTTCATCCTCTAGTTTTTTCTAGATTCCTTTTCAGGGATCTTGGGATCGTGCCTAGTGCTCCTATGATATGTACAACGGTTAGAAAACTACTTCAATTTGAATACAATATTTTTGGTTAACTCAACAGTATATATATTATATACAAATGCATGATGCAATTTTAACAAAGCGTCGTCAGATTGATTGGTGGATTAAATATTAAAAAATCAGTCAGGAGGAAATTGTAAGACAAGACATCTGTGATTCGCGAGTTATTCTGCAATAAGGTTTTTACAACACCGAGAAGATAAATAATCTTTTCGATACAAGGGACCTTTGTAAGAAGAAAAAGTAATATCGTGTCTATTATTATTATTATTATTATTATTATTATTATTATTATTATTATTCAGAAGATGAACCAAACCCTATTCATTGGGAACAAGCCCACCAAAGGGGCCATTGACTTGAAAGTCAACCTTGCATAGAATATGGTGTTCATTAGGAAGAAGCAAGACGAGGTAAAGAGATGAGACCCAACTTATTATAAAGGAAAAATAAATAAATTAACAAATCAACAAATATTTAATAAAGTATTAAAATGCAAGGAGAATGCTATTAGGGTAATAATGCAGTGCACCTTCGTTTGAACTTCTGATCGCAGAAACGTTATGAATTGCCTTGAATTAAGTGACCTTATCGCCAAAAAATTATAATTTTTTTTATTCGAAGTCATTAAACATTTTTATTTAAAACCTATATGCATTGTTGTCCTTGAATTAAGTGACCTAATCTCCAAAATATTAAAATAAAATTTTATTCAAAGTCATTAAACATTTTCATTTAAAACCTATATGCACTGTTGTCCTTGAATTAAGTGACCTTATCTCCAAAATATTAAAAAAAAAATTTATTCGAAGTCATTAAACATTTTCATTTAAAACCTATATGCACTGTTGTCCTTGAATTAAGTGACCTTATCTCTAAAATGTTAAAAAGAAATTTTATTCGAATTCATTAAACATTTTCATTTAAAACCTATATGCACTGTTGTCCTTGAATTAAGTGACCTTATCTCCAAAAAATTAAATTTTTTTTATTCGAATTCATTAAATATTTTCATTTAAAACCTATATGCATTGTTGTCCTTGAATTAAGTGACCTTATCTCCAAAAGAAAGTCAGTTTATTTATTCGAATTCATTAAATATTTTCATTGAAAACCTATATGCATTGTTTTCGTTTGATTCTATTCAAAGACGTTCTCAACCGAGGGCTTTCAGACCAACTCCTTAGCTTTTGCATGTTGGGTCTTATTTCTACAATCAGTCGGCATAAGAAATCAGTATAAGAAGAGTTAAGTAATACAATAATTAATTTCATAAAAGCCCTTTTGTCCCATTTCCCTACGTAACCTCGTTTCTCTGACCAGAAAGTCTCACGTCTCTCAGTTCTTAATGAATATATAACTATTTTCGTGTGATAAACCGATGCGCTTCACACGTTAAGAGCAGGGGGCGAAACGCGGAGTAATTATTATCAGTATATTTTCCAGAAGGAGATCGGTTCAGTGCACGCAGCCGATCTAATCCTTCGCAAAGGAAAAGGCTTTTCTCGGTTTGATATTGTCTGTCATTATGGGGCGCATCTGCCCATTGGGTCTTTGCAACTTGCATTACTTCTGGAAGCCTTGGAATCCTTCATGTTTCTCAGCTGTTAGCATATTGTTCATTTTGCATGGTAGATGAACATGGTACGTAAATTTATGTATGTATGGATATATGCATATATATATGTATTATATATATTATAGATATATAATGGAGATATATATATATATAATATATATATATATAATATATATAAGAGAGAGAGGAGAGAGAGAGAGAGAGAGAGAGAGAGAAAAGAGCTCGCTCTCTCTCTCTCTCTCTCTCTCTCTCTCTCTCCTCTCTCTCTCTCTCTGCACGCCATTAAGTAGTTTTGAACAGGTAATGGTTTAGAGACGTAAGAGGCTTAAAGCGGAAGACTATAAGTCAGAGCTTATGCCGACGACGTAATCTCCTTGTTTGTAATTTCCATCGCATGAACGCCTCCTTTTGATTCCTGGAAGATTGTTGGGCTTCCAGGTTTGGGCGCGAGAGTCTCGTATCGCGTCTGATGGCGGAAGTGGAAGCTGATGTTACATACACAGCAAGCCGTCGTAGGACGGGGGGTGGGGGGGGGGGGGTGGGGGGGGGGATTTTCCTTCCGGTAGAAAATTCTCCGATCAAAAGTTCTGTTCTCGTTGAAAGCCTCGGAAAAGGTGATTTGGTATAGCAGATTCACATCAACCGTGCATTTGATGTCTAGGCCAGTCAGTCCCTTACGACGCTCCTGATTGGCTGTTGATAAGCCAATCACAGGGCTGGAAACTCTCAGTCTCTCTCGAGAGAGAGTTCGCGTGGCTGGATCTATGATCCACTTCTCCTGAGGGATACGTCTTTCAAAAGTATCCCTCAGGAGAGGTGGAACATTGATCCTACCCATGCGAACTCTCTCGAGAGAGACTGAGAGTTTCCAGCCCTGTGACTGGCTTATCAACGGCCAATCAGGAGGAAGGTCCCATTGCATCACAGGTGACCGGAGAGTAGGAAAACGAGGCTTTGTTCAGGTTTTATTCTTAGCGCGCGGAAAAGCGCTTCGCCGGTAGAGATGTTGTTTGGTCTATCGTTTAAGAATCATTTCGTCATTCGTCGAGCACACTTCTAATAATAACAGAAGTCTCGTAAGTGACGATGCACATTATTCCAACTGGATCTGAATTTAATATTGCAGTGGAAGGTTGCCCGTCTATTAATATATCGTTTTATAAGAGCATTAAGAATGGTAGGCGGTTTCATTATGGCCGTTGACTGTGTAACCATACCTTGCTTATAAGGTAAGCGGATTCGCATCTTCATTTCTGTAGGTGAAAATCCCCGTTGAAGTGTAGTTCATACCAAGGACAGCGGTAAACCGTAAATATTCAGGGAAAACGTGTATGCATTTATTTTCGTGTGAATAGAGATAAAAGACAGGCATTCAATCTTTAGTTTTGTGAGGTGCATAAATTACAGTTTTATCTTTAAAGCGACCGCCATTGTGTAAATAAGACGTTTACAATTTGGTTATTTGTATCTTGCACGTGCGTGAGGGATATATATATATATATATATATATATATATATATATATATATATATATATATATATATGTGTGTGTGTGTATATATATATATATATATATATATATATATATATATATATAGTTTGTGTGTGTGTGTGTGTGTGTGTGTGTGTGTATGTGTGTGTGTGAGTTAGTGTGTTAGTTATATAGGAAGCAGAAGAAAACTGTGCAACATATATCTCATATGGATTTCAACATTCTTGCGCGAATTCAGAACTTGAGCGTGGCAGTGCCTCTCTATAGTGCCTGGAAGGATCCTTTGTGTGGGTCCCTCGGCTGGAAAGGACACTGGGACGACGAGCCTTGTGCGATTTCACTGTCCTGGAAGGACCTTCCCCTTAAAAGGGAGGATTTCCTTCCCTCCAATTTTTTTTTTTTTTTTTTTTTTTTTTTTTTTTGGGCGCGTTAAGGAGGACCATGCATTCTTTCTTGCCCTGGCATAACGAGGTGAAGGGTGATTGGAGAGCATTCACTCGAGAATTTTTATTTTTTTATTTAAAGTTGTAGTGTATGATCTAGTAAGTTTCAGGAACTGTACATCTGGGTATTTGCGTTGCAAGTTCATCGTAACTTTTCTTTTAATCATATTATAAGTTCCAGACCAGTTAAGATTGGTCAGGAAATGCATACTTGGATATCTTCATCGCTGCTAAAGTTCTGCTGTAACTTCCCTTTAGAGCAGCTAACTTCAGGTTTCAGTGGTATATATTTTCCCCTTTCTTGTCCTCATACCTTGGAATGCCTCCACACAGTTTTATTTTCTTCATAGAATTAAAGAAAAACCGAGTTCGTTAATCAGTGATTTGGTATACTCTATCATTATTTATTCAGATCTGCATGGTAATTAATTTCCCCCTTGATGTTCTCATACCTGGGAATAATGCCTCTAAACTAATTTCATCTTGATGCAGTTATTCTATCATTATTTATTCAGATTTGAGTGGTAGTTAATTTCCCCTTTGTACTTCTCATACCTGGGAATAATGCCTCCAAAAGTAATTTTATCTTGATGCAGTTAAACAAAAAGATTTCCGTGAAACAGTGACTTAATATATTCTGTCATTTAAAAAAGAAATGAATGGTAGGTCCCATCAAGCAGTGCTGGTGATTGGTCGAAACGGGAGGATCGAATGGATTTCATTGTCCCCCTTCCAAACCAACGACCAACATACTGAGGCCATTTATGCACACGCGCTTAAAAAAAAAAACCTATGATCGTTCCTTCTTGTGTCATATACGGATCTTGGCTGTACATGCCTCCTGCAATTAATGTAATCATAAACTTTTTTTGAAAGATTGTAATTTAATTGGCAAGGCATGGAAAAAACAATGTTAATAAAAATAGATCCTTCGGGAGAGCCTTGTGAGAGCTGATAATGAGCTCAGTGGTCTGGTAGAACTATTTTTAATAATAATAATAATAATAATAATAATAATAATAATAATAATAATAATAATAATAATAATAATAATAACTTCTCCCTTGGAAAAAAATCACTGAAGTTCTGATTTCTCCTCTGTGCGCTGGTTCGAATCCACGAGAGGACGAAGTTATTATCAACTAAAATAATTCCCCTTCGGTAAACTTATATGAAAATATATTAATTCCGAGGTCGAACGAATTGGATATTAAAGGACATTTGTAGCCTAATGCATGTATATGAGTCACTGTGCTGTGAAATATCCATGTGTATATATATATATATATATATATAATATATATATATATATATATATATATATAATGTGTGTGTTGTATGAACACACATATATATGCGTGCGTGTGAGTATGTTTGTGCGTGTGCGTGTGTGTGAATTATGTATGCGTGAAGAAACTGTGCTTCCCGTTACAAACATGAATTCTTTGTCCCTGTGTTCGCGTTAGTGCGCGCGCTCTCATGCGCAAAACAGCGAGCGTATTGTCTTCCGTCGTCATCAAGATTGTGTGATTTATTTATAATAAAATTCACATCATACGATTCAGCTCATCCTCTCTCTCTCTCTCTCTCTCTCTCTCTCTCTCTCTCTCTCTCTCTCTCTCTCTCTCTCTCTCTCTCTCTAAAGACTTACAGCTTTTGTAATAAAAATGAGAAGGCAAAAAATTCCTTTTGAAGTCAAAGGACGCGTTTTGTTGTATTTGCATGAAAAGAAGAAGAAGAAGAGAAAAAAATAAAAATACAATGGATGCCTTTGTGCTTTGTTTTTGGGTCTTTGAAAGGTCTGTGTGATTTTGATGTCTTTAATCAGCGTGATTTATTTTATAATATATTTGGAAAAATGGGGAGTTTTACATTTACCTGTAAATAAACGAGAGATAAGTGCTCATAGATACACACAAAAATCACGATGCATGCATGAATAAACTGTGTAAATGATGTAATATGCATTCAAAAGAATGCGAGATTGGATGGGGGGAGGGGGCGGGGGTGACAGCATGACAAAATATGATGTGAAAAGAAAGATTTAATATTGAATTGCGTGCTTTTGTTTTTCATTTAGAACTGAAGTAGCGATAAAATATTTGTGATCCAATTAACCTTGAAATAAAAGTGTGCTGTTGAAAGAGAAACAGTGTCTCTCTGCCTTGGTGAAGTATCGATTCTCAATTAGAAGCAGAGTCGACTGATGACTGAGTCAGTGGAATCGACTAGAAGCAGAGTCGACTGATTATAGTCAGTGGAATCTATTAGAAGCAGAGTCGACTGGTGACTGAGTTAGTGAAATCTATTAGAAGCAGAGTCGACTGATGGCAGAGTCAGTGGAATCGATTAGAAGCAGAGTCGACTGATTACAGAGTTATTGGAACCGATGGTAATTTAATAATGGCTGTAGTGGATATTAACGTTGCTGGAATATGGGAATGTTAGAAAATATTGAAGAATTGGTTATTGTCAGGCGATGATGGAATTGTCTGCGTAAAGCAGTTCTGTTTTAGGTCGTGTTTGGATCGATTTCCTTATAGAAAGTATTCCCGATCATTGTAATAGTGTCCCCTTTTT
>NC_087209.1:63420158-63472658 GCF_015104395.2 Macrobrachium nipponense
AGTATCAATACAGTTTCATTATTAATAATTACAGCAATAAGAGTAAACTATAATAGTAAACTTTACTTCCGAAATATATTGATATAGACTACTTTTTAATTTTTTCTTATTTATTTATTTATTTATTTCTTTATTATTATTATTATTATTGTTATTATGATTATTATTATTAGTTATATTATTATTATTATTATTATTATTATCATTATTATTATTATTATTCTTAACCGAACAAAAACTTCCTTCAGTTTTCTTCTGAAGATTGAAAAAGAAACCCACAAAATCACTTTGTAACTTGTTTACTTCCAAATGTAAATACCTAGAGAAGTAAACAAGTTACAAAGTGATTTTGTGGGTTTCTTTTTCAATTATTATTATTATTATTATGATTATTATTATTATTATTATTATTATTATTATTTATATTATTATTATTATTATTATCATCAAAAAAGGCTTAATTAATACAAACGACGCGTTTCTCTTTCTAGGCTAAACACTGATAATTGTAATTTAATTACCAATGTAGTAAACCTTTCACAATAAATTTAGATGCTGCACTAAATGAAATTATGCTTTGGCAAATTTGAAATTAGCTTTATTTTCTTTCCCCAGAGAAAGATCAAACTAGCTAAATTTCACAGAATTTATAGTTATTTATATTTTATGTTTTCGGAAGTGATACCAGTTTTTTAATGCGTCTTTGTTAATTTTGACTTTGCTATGATTAGTTCATTTGCTGCGTCTCTCTCTCTCTCTCTCTCTCTCTCTCTCTCTCTCTCTCTCTCCAGTTTCTTCTGATTTGTTTTGTATTAATATTGACTCAGCTATGATCATTTGCTTCGTCTCTCTCTCTCTCTCTCTCTCTCTCTCTCTCTCTCTCTCTCTCTCTCTCTCTCTCTCTCTCTCTCTCAAGTTTCTTCTAATTTGTTTATGTTATTAATATTGACTCAACTATGATCATTTGCTTCGTTTCTCTCTCTCTCTCTCTCTCTCTCCTCATACCTCTCTTCCCCCCCTCTCTCTCAAGCTCTCTCTCTCCTCTCTCGTCTCTCTCTCTCTCTCATTTCAGTCTTTTGATCATATATCTACGTAATTATACAACGTCTTAATTACGTCGCAAAAAGAATGCATCTGTGGAGAAAACTAGACCTGAATTTAAATTCCAGTCGATCAATGGTTCTTTTTAACAATTCAACCATATGAATAAACTTCAAGGGGACTATTTTATTCTCAAGTTGTACCTTTATGGATCAAGTAAATTCTCAAGGAAATGGCTGCAAAGTACAGCACTCAGGTGACTGAATTACTTCATTGTGTTTGCTGAGTTTAGACTGTTAGTTGCTATGGTTTATGCTTAGATATGTGATCATTATATTGTGTTTGTATGAGACCACTGAATCCCAGAGAACTATTCATTATAGGTAAAGGAATTTCTGTTGGTCTGGCGACGTTCTTATTCAGTATTTACCTCGAAGTATTTTACTGATAATTTTAATGAATGAGCAATAATGGAGTTGTTGTGAATATTTTTTTGTTTTTTTGTTTACTGGAATAAATATTCAACCCGATAGACGGGGAAAAACGTTCTTTTATCTTATAGCTTGTGCAACCTTAACAGTCGAAAATGACGGTAATGTAAGAGAGGGTCGAGACGACAAGTCCGAGGAATACTGATGTTACGTACCCGTCCTAAATTTGGTCCTATATTGGTTAGGAGGCGGCATTCTGTGCGTGGAGTTCATTGTCCTTATGCTATTGGTGTTACACACGTAAGAAATACATGGATACAGAGCGTTTTATAAAGTAACTTTCAAAAAAAAAAAAAAAAAAAAAAAAAAAAAAAAAAAAAAAAAAAAAAAAAGAATCTATAATTTTGTTTTAGAGTTGAAAGTCTCAAGTACTGAGGATATCCCATTCCCAGGGAAATGTGATCGTAATGTACTCTCACGGGCAATATGGCATGAAAGATTCTTTTAAAATTAATGCCACCCAGTATACCGTAGTTAGGAAATGAAGAATATACTGAAAGATTATAATCTCCCAATGAAGTTGCTGAATCTGATGCCTAGGTTTCTATTCCTGGTTCAAGTTCCTCGTTGGATGAGTGGGTTGCGTGCTCGCCAACCGATTCCCCGCTCTGCCAACGTGAAATCAGAGGGAATTTATTTCTGGTGATTAGAAATTAACTTCTCGATATAATGTGGTTCGGTTCGTACAATAAGCTGTAGGTCCCGTTGCAATGTAACCAATTGGTTCCTAGCCACGTAGAAATATCTAATCCTTCGGGCCAGCCTTAGGAGAGCTGTTAATCAGCTCAGTGGTCTGGTTAAAATAAATATATACTTAATTTTATTCCTGATTCAGTAATTAAGTGATGAAAAGGCGAGTATTTTTGTCTTGCCTTTTTCAGAGGACATCATGCATTAAGAGTAAGTTAAGGTAGTTTTCGTTCTTTCGAATGGCAAAGTAATTGATCACAGTCTTGACAAGATCATTAATGGTAGTCTTATACAATTACTCATGACTGGTAAAATAATTGATGACTGTCTTATACCATTCCTTTGGACTGGCAAGATGATTGATGATGCCATCGTACTTGACTGGCCAGATCATTGATTACAATTTTATACCATTGCTTTTGACTGGCAAGATCATTGATTATAATTTTATACCATTGCTCTTGGCTGGCTAGATAATCGATGGTAGTCTTATACCTTTGGTTATATCTAGCAGGATAATTGATGATTGTCTGATCTTTGATGATCGTTTTATACCGTGGATTTTGACTGGCAAGATAGTTGATGATAATCTCACGCTGCTGTTCTTGACTGGCAAGATAATTGATGATAATCAAACGCTGTTGTTCTTGACTGGCAAGATAATCGATGATAATCTCTTGCTACTCTTCTTGACTGGAAAGATAATTCATGATAATCTCACGCTGTTGTTCTTGACTGTCAAGATAATCGATGATCTCCCGCTACTGTTCTTGACTGGCAAGATAATTGATGATAATCTCACGCTGTTGTTCTTGACTGGCAGGATAATTGATGATTTCCTCACGCTGTTCTTGACTGTCAAGATAATCGATGATAATCTCACGCTACTGTTCTTGACTGCTCAAACTGTTGTTCTTGACTGTCAACATAATCGATGATAATCTCACACCACTTTTCTTGACTGGCAAGATAATTGATGATAATCTCACGCTGTTGTTCTTGACTGACAAGATAATTTGCGATTATTTCCGCTTTCCCATCACTTACAATAAGGAGATATGGCAGCCAAATGGAGTGGGTAGCATTGTCGTCCACGGGTAAATATAAGTAGGTGGGAGGGGTGATGGGGGAGACAAGGGGAAGAGGGGGAAGATAGGGGCCAGGAGAGGAGGGGGGGGGTTCGATTCAGTCGAGGCACGCAGTCATGTAATGGGATATATCGCATTCTGGCAGTAAGGTCACGTCCACACACTAATGGTGGGTTGCACGTACTACTACATTGCTTATCCCCCCCCTCCCCCAACCCCTCTCTCTCTCTCTCTCTCTCGCTCTCTCTCTCTCTCTCGGGTAAGCATAACTAAATATCATGCGTGGGATGGTGGGTTAAAGCCTATTAACACTACATAGTTACTCTCTCTCTCTCTCGCTCTCTCATTGCAATATTAATATATATATATATATATAATATATATATATATATATATAATATATATATATATGATGAGAGAGAGAGAGAGAGAGATGAGAGAGAGAGAGAGAGAGAGAGAGTTTTCTTTGTATATTACACGGTAATCTAGATGATATTCAAAATCAAAATGTGGGTCCTTTCAAAGGAAATGCATTTCTTCGATAAAATAAATTCCTACTCCTACGAAATTCAACTTCTTAACAGAACTGAATTGTTTGTTTGTATGGTGTTTTTACGTTGCATGGAACGGGACCAACGGCTTTACGTGACTTCCGAACCACGTCGAGAGTGAAATTCTATCACCGGGAATACACATCTCTCACACCTCAATGGAATGCCCGAGAATCGAACTTGCGACCACCGAGGTGGCAAGCAAAGACCATACCAACCGCGCCACTGAGGCGCTGGATTGAATTGTGTTCACTTTTAGTAATGGTTATTTTCTTGTGAATAGCAGATGTTCCTAATTATTAGGAATTTTCAAATTCCTTCAAGTAGTAATAGAAAGAGATAATTCAACTAAGCTTTCAGAGATAGGGTCATTTATTTGTTCCTAATTATTGTCTTATTAATTTTTCCGCTTCTGGTAAGTGAAATGTATTGGCTTGCGTGTCAGTCCAGAACACGCTTTACATTCAAAACTAAATTCACTGCAAAGCATTTCTCATCCTGTACTTAAAGGACTTCTGCCACACTATTTATCTTCTTCTTCTTCTTCTTCTTCTTCTTATTATTATTATTATTATTATTATTATTATTATTATTATTATTATTATTTTGTGGTGGGGGTGGGGGGTGTGGTTTGTCTATCACAGTTATCCTGCACGGCTGGTGGTATTTATAGTTTGGGGATCCGGTTTGCATCCTGCATCCTTAGGAGTCCATCACTGTTCTCACTATGTGCCCGTCTGCATGAGTTCTGGAGCTACTTCGGCATCTAGTTTTTCTAGGTTATTATTATTATTATTATTATATTACTACCTGTAACCATACATTGAAAACTAAAAATCTGCAAACCCAAAGGGTCCTAGTTAGGAAAGCAGACTAGCTTTTAATTCTATATATTTAATCATATACTATTTGACTATTATGCAACGAAGTACACGGTGTTTATCTGACACGATGTTGACATAGCATGCTGCAACCTCTTGGACCGTCTTCTGAGTTTACACTAGGCTTCACCGCGTGCTGCATACGTAAGACTCATCACCAACTACTCCCAAATTCTTGATAGCCACACCTACTGGACTGCTCATTATGGTGAGTTAGTGGGGTGGCGGCGTGAGCCTTGCCGAGCAGTCCAGTAGGCGGGGCTAACAAGAATTTGGAGGGAGTTGGTGATGAGTCTTACGTATGCAGAGTACGGTGAAGCCTAGTGTAAACTCACCTTTAGTGAGTGAAGTTGACAGTAGACTGCAAGAAGAACACATCGATTACATGTAGCAAATGAAATGAAAATATTTTTACATGAGACTTTGTGTTGGGTAAGATTTTACTCTATAATTTTAAGAATATATTTGATGCAGGTAATTAGTGCGTAATTGCATATGAATAAAGTTTTGAATTTGAATGTAACTTTGTTTACGTACTTTTCGTACGTTTCAGTTTTTATAATTTTCTGTTAAAGAAAACTATCGAGACAGCTTCCTCTGTCCGTCCGCTCTTTCTCTCTCCGCCCTCACATCTTAAAAACTACTGAGGATAGAGGGCTGCAAATTGGTATGTTGATCATCCACCCTCCAATCATCAAACATACCAAATCCCAGCCCTCTAGCCTCACTTGTCTTTCTTTCATTTAAGATTAAAGTTAGCCGTGATCGTGCGTCTGGCATCGCTATAGGTGCCAACAACACAGGCCACCACTTGGTCGTGGCTGATAAGTTTCATGGGCAGCGGGTGAGAGTTTCGTGGGCCCTGGCTGAGAGTTTCATACAGCACCATATTCTGTAAAGAAATCTACATTGCCCCGAGGAAACTTCGGCACATTTTTTGCTTGATATATTCGATATGCAAAATTGTCCTTGATCGTTAGGGGCACGAATGGGACATTGCACCTCATGGAAGAACTGGAAAATTAAGTTTGAATTTTAGGATAACCGGAATGCAAATCAAACATCTGACCTTATGGGTGAAAAATAAAAATAAAAAACAGAATTCTCTCTTTACGAGTAACCGAAAGAAACTCATAAATAATTTGTTCTTGATACCATTTACATCTTTTGATTGACAATGAGGAAAAGAGAGAGAGAGAGAGAGAGAGAGAGAGAGAGAAATAGCACTGCTGTCATTTCAAAATAGCATTTTCTCTCTCTCTCTCTCTCTCTCTCTCTCTCTCTCTCTCTCTCTCTCTCTCTCTCTCTCTCAATTTTCTCCGTACTTATTTCAGTAAGCAAGTTGTGTGTGTGTGTGTGTGTCCTCTCTGTGTGTGTGTGTGTGTTTGTGTGTGTGTGCAATCTACAACGTGCGTGTTAAAATTAAACAAAAACTAAAAAAAATCGGGAGTTACTTCACTCCCGCGATTACCTCCATTCATATAAAATTCCATTGACGACCCCAGAGAAAATCCCTGTTCATGTCATGATTTCTCCGAAGAGTCCAGTGCAAAATAATGGCTCCTATTCACTCAATTTACTCGTTTCTTATGCGATGAAAGGTCATTCACACATGTGTTTGGAAATGATTTCAGTGCCCACGCTCTGCAGTACGAAGAAGCTTCTAAGGCCTTTTATGACTTTGATTATTTTATGTAAATGGGTTTTACAACGTCGGAGGTCATAGATAAAGGTTACTGACAGATATTGAAACAGCCGGGTGTCTGTTCACTTAGGACATTGTAGCTTCTTTGATATGCTGAATGTTATTGATGTGCTGAATGTTATTGATCATCCGCTGCTGAATCTCTAGATCAGCCATGTATTGTTTATGCTGGTTCATTAATGTTGGCCGGTTAGTCCGTTTGGATTAAGCTGTGGATTAAAGCTGGCCTTTTGCCAGTACGGGCTTTTGTGTCTAGTCGTTGAAGGGTACATGGCACTGGTTCTTACCTTAGGTGCCGTCAGCAATTTCCAGAGGAGGCGCGAGCCCTACGGAAAAATGAATAATTATATTTGTTATTCTCATAACAAGAACGAGGGACTCATCTTCGGAAGGTTATGAAAAAATACAAAAGTGTCGCCTTATAACGTTACTTTCCTCGAGTCTACTACATTAGTTAGAGCGCCTCAGTGGCGTGATCGGTATGGTCTTGGCTTGCCACCTCGGGCATTCCATTGAGGGGTTAGAGATGTGTATTTCTGGTGACAGAAGTTCACTCTCGACGTGGTTCGGAAGTCACGTAAAGCCGTTGGTCCCGTTGCTGAATAACTGCTGGTTCCATGCAACGTAAAAACACCATACAAACAAACAAACAAACTACAGTAGTTAAGCTCGTTAGGCTGACCTGTTTTGTGATTGTTTTCCTTTAAATCTGGGAGGGAATTTTACTCATAGATCCAAGTGGTTGGGGGGAGGGGGGGGGATGAAAGAAAGAAACCACTGGTACTATAGGAGGTTTCATGTGGACCTTTTGACTCGATACATCCAACCGAGACGCTATGAGTGGGGTGTTTCATTCCTGGTTCACGTTTACGTGGGCCCATAGATTTAATTTGTAGGAGGAACTCCTCATATGAACACAGACGTCTGCAGAAGTGTATATTCTGACTCTGTGAATTGCAAGGAGGTTTTTGTATTTTAGGAAATGTTATGTGCTGGCGTTTTTGGGGAAGGAGGTAGGTGAGTTGGGGGAGAAGGGATTTTAGGGGGAGAAGAAATGACTGAGAGAGGGTTGTGAGGGAAAGGGAGAATGAGGGAGATGACTGAGAGAATGTGGGAGGGGAGGGTGAATGAGAGAGATGACAGAAAGGGTGGGAGCGGAGGAGGAATGAAGGAGAATGACTGAGAGAGTGTAAGAGGGGAGGGAGAATGACTGAGAGAGGGTGGGAGGGGAGTGAGAATGAGAGAGGGTAGGAGTAGTACTAGCAGGGGAGTGAGAGGTGTGTTGTGACTGATGGAGGGGAGGGGAGGAAGGGAGGGGGAGGGAACGGCTTGTTGAGTAAGGAGGAGGGGGATAGCTGATTGAAGAAATAGTTGTTTAAGGGAAATAATGAGATTCTTCAAATGAAGAAAATTCAGGTGGTCAGCTCACGCTCTCAAGGAAAAAAAAAGATGGAAGATGCATCTACGTCTTGTTCTGATAAATGAATTCTACTTATAATATACCCCTTTGGAAAGTAGAATTGGTTACATCCTATAAAAAAAATCACCTCATATATGATGTAGGTTTTGTGTTTTGATAAATAACTAGTCTTGCGTTCCCAAACTGGTATAGTACGTATCGTGTCGTAACTTCCTTGCTTCAGGAATTTTTTCTCACAGTTTTATGAAATGTCTAGATAAAAATTCGTAAGATGATTATCCGCAGGGGATGTTGAACTTCCTGAACACCCATTCATTGAGACTATTAGCCCCCAAATCCTTTAAGCAAAGGAACCACGCATTCGGGATATTTAGAGACGTGTCGTCCTCTGCACCGGAAACTCCTGGGCGATCCTTAAGAATGGGTCATTGTGAAGGAAAAGTTTCCAACTTAGAGAGAGAAAAAAAAAAGTTAAAAAGAAAAGCTTTCAGCTTAATTGTTCTATAATGCATGACATTACGCCCAGAAGTTAGCAGTTGCTTGGGAGGAAGCAGATGAGATATTCCCAGACACCATTTAGAAGTTGTTTGGTCAACAGCGACTTGGTAACTTTTTTCCACGACGACGCCGGGACGTGTTTTACAGCAACTGTTCTGAACTACGAAGCTTTAATATCAGAGAGGAAGAAGGAAGTAGGCTACTTTGTTGACCTTTTTTTAAACAAATGCTAAGGGATTCACGTATTATAAACTATGAATTATGCTATTACCAATCTTTGGAATTATGGAGTGATGGAAGAAACCAAATCGAAAAACATTCAGGAACTGTAGCATATTTTCTTTCGAACGAGTATTTTTGTATCGTCAGAATTAGGGACATTTATAAGCATTATATAAAATGTTCTACTTGTGTTTCAGAATATGTCTGTATGTATGTATGTATAAAAGCGAGGCCATGGTTATAGCCAATTAAGTCTTCGACGGAGGTAATGAGATAAATCATTCAACACCAACCCGATGCGGTAGACGTGGGAGAAGCCTGAGGGATGACACCCTCACTCGACCTATGTATTTTTAGTGAAGGGTCGTCGACATTTCTGGGAACAGTGAAGATCATCCTGGGAGGATAATTCCGCTTTAGGCTCTATTTTACGTTCTCGGCTGAAGTGTGTGAGAGAGGGAGAGAGAGAGAGAGAGGCGGTCACCTGGTCGAAAGAGGAAGGGAAGGCGAGCGTTTTGTCAGATTTGTTTATTTACTCGTTTACGTTAAAGGTAAAATAGTATTTTCTTCTGCAGGCCTTCTGTAAGCGGTTTCTATACCTTTCACTTCCAAAAGGTGGAACTTACCGATTTCTTCCGTGTTCCCATTTATCATTTCGAACGTCATTTTACTGGAGAATTGTGTGCTCTTCCGAAAGGTGGTATTTACTTAATTCTTTCGTGTTCCCCGTAATTATTTCAGGTGTCATTTTACAAGAGAATGGCGTGTCTTCATCTGAGGGGGGATATTAGCTAACTCGCTTTTTAGGTTTCTGAAAAAATCTATAGTCTGTCCGTCCGTCCGTCCGCATTTTTTTCTGTCCACCCTCAGATCTCATGCTAGAGGGCTGCAAATTGCTGTGTTGATCATCCACCCTATAATCATCAAACTTGCCAAATTGCAGCCCTCTAGCATCAGTAGTGTTTATTTTGTTTAAGGTTAAAGTTAGCCATAATCGTGCTGCTAGCAACAATATGGGACTGGCCACCACAGGGCCGTGGTTAAGGTTTGATGGGCCGCGGCTCACAGCATTATACCGAGACCACCGAAAGATATATTTTCGGTGGCCTTGATTATATGGTGTATAAAGAAAACTCGATTGCGCCGAAGAAACTTCGGCGCATTTTTCACTTTTTTTTTTCTATGGACGGGCTTGTTCTGGGTATCAATGCCCGTCTCGGGCACTCTTCCCCCCCCTCCCCCCCCCCACCCCCCCCCCAAAAAAAAAAGAAAAAAAACATGAAATGATTAATCAGTCGACATGAGATTGCAAAAATGGCGTCGCAGCATTCATGCATTCATGGTCGTCATCGGCGGTTGGGGTCAAGTAACTTGAAAGTCGGAAGGAAACAGGAGCTCAAAGGAGGCCTGTCCCCTCCGAAGCCGAATTAGGCTCTTTTCTTTTTCTTTTTTTCTTATCAGGAAATTGATCGCATTCTCTGGGGAATCGAAGGGTCCCGTAATAGGCCTTTACATTCTGCCGAGCCGATTCGACGCCTAATTGAAAGATCTCCCAGTTGGCCTTTTCTTGAATTCCAGTTTGTTTTCTTTTCATTCTTATCTTTCTGAGATTTTAGTTTTCTGTAAAAGAAAACCATTGAGATGACTTTGGCTATCCGAGATGACTGGCTAACCGTCCGCCCTCGGATCTTAAAAGCTCCTGAGGCTAGAGGGCTGCAAATTGGTATGGTGATCGTCTACATTCCAATCATCAAACATACCAAATTGCAGCCCTCTAGCCTCAGTAGGTTTTATTGTACTTAAGGTTAAGGTCCGCCATGGATTCTGCATCTGGCAACGCTAGTGGTGCCAGCCGCCGACGCATCTTCACTTGACCGTATCTGGAGAGCAACTGAGTGCTGCCCGGTCGTGACCGGGGGTTTCATACAGCATTATACGCTATACAGAAAACTCGATTGTGCCGAAGATTCTTAACTTCGGCGCCTTCTTTACTTGTTTATTATTGAATAGATTTTGTATGCTGTGATTATGAATTAAAGATAAAATGTAACAATATTCACAATATATTCAGTCATTTTTCTTTATCGTACATATCCCGATCAGTAACCATGTTTTCGATTTAAAAACTTATTCCTTTGTTATTTTGAAATCTTCATGATCCCTACCCGTGAGCTTTTTATAATTATGAATAATTTTTAGTTTTAAGAGCTTTCCGACTCATGTTAATCATGTTTTTATTTTTATTTTTAAATAATTATTTTAGTTTGAAGAACTTCCAGTTCTGGCTGTTCTTTCTCGAAACTGTGAAGCTTTATTGTGAAGAATGATTTTGATTTTTAATTCGTAAAGTCACCACTTCTAGTAATTACTTCTAGAAAATAGCGCAATAGAAAAGTCTTTTCGTCCATTAGCGGTAAATGCTTTCGTGGAATCAGTCTAATATTCGAAGATTCTTTCATACTTATCATGGAAAATGCGTCGACCATCAGTGGAATGATTACAGAAACAGATGATAATTAGTCTTGGACTGTTTTCTGTATCTTCTGTGTTCTTTTTATGCTTATTCTTAGACTGCGCTCTCCTATCTACTTTCTTTTTATTTATTCTTCTTATTCTTTGTCAGTATATCAACTCACGACTCTGTAAACACGCATGATGTGTACATGAAACGAAAAGCTTCCCTTTTACGGAAGAATTATGTTCTTGATTTATAGCTCTCTCGTGTCAGCAATTTGGCCTCTTTCTGCATGTGGGGCCTCTGTTAATGCAGGTCTGTTCGTTCCTGTACGTCAGCATAAAACATCACTAAATCATAAATAGCCCCCGGAGGGGGTTGATGCCGTCAGTCACCTGACGTGCTACACTGAAACCTCTTTCATTCCTTTGACTGTACCTCCGTTCATATTCTCTTTATTCCATTTGACTTCCCACCCTCTCTAAAATCAATTATTTTACAGTGCAACTTTGAGGTTTTATTCCCGTTACACTTTTCAAATCTTTTTAGTGTTCATTTCTCTTTCAGCGCCGAATGACCTTATAGGTCCCAGCGCTTGGCATTTGGCCAGTATTCTATGTATATATCCAATAACAAAAGGAAAGATAAATTACAGAGGAAGATGGAGAAGGCTGACTAGAAACAGCGACCCATTTAGTAATGGGAAAAGCTGAAGGTAAAGAAGAAGAAGAAGAAGAAGAAGAAGAAGAAGAAGGAAAGTAAAGAAGAAGAAGAAGAGATTCCAATAACAAATAGCAATGCGTCTCTTTTCAGTAACCGCATTTTTTTTCTGCGTGTAATAACTGATGCGTTTAGATTTGCTGGCGACAACCTTACTAAGACGTCCCTCAGATGGGGACGTCATGTCCCAAGGGTCGGGACTTGCCGTCTCGACTCCCAGTCACTACTGCCATGATTGGCGATATGATTTCAGTAGTGTTCAGTCAAGCGTTGTATCACCCGAGCTTTTTAATTGACGTCGTTAAAGGCACTAACTGCTTAGAAGTAAATAAAGGCGAAACAGATCTGCCTGTAATGAAGCCTGAAGTATTTGAAGAGCATTAAATTCGCTGCCGTTATTTCATTTGCTGATAGAATTCGGGCCGAGAAAGTTGGATAGATTTAATTTTTTTTAAAGCTGGGCCAGGTGAGAGAGGGAGGAGAAGTAAATCATAAAGAGAGAGAGGGAGAAGTGATTAAAGTGAGAGAATGCTTGTAGTGGATCGCAGTGAGAGGAAAAGAGAGAGAAAGTGGGTCATTGAGAGAGAGAGAAAGAAAGAGAGAGAGAGAGAAGAAGAAGAAGAAGAAGGAAGGTTGGGACAAGTGGTGTTGTGAAAAAGAGATAGAGTGTGAGGAAAGGAAAAGGGCGGGTCCGGTTGAGAAGAGGAAAAGGTGAAAGGAGAGAAGAAAGCGAGAGAATAATAACCATAAGAAAACTAATTTTAAATGCGATGATGACTGATACTCACGATTGAGAACGCATCGTTAGTCGCCCACCGGAATAACAACACAACAATAACAAAGACAACAACAACAACAACAACGGAACCAGCGGCGATTATTAAAGAGAGTCTCTGTGGCTTCCAGCGGAGTGTTCCAATGTAATTTTCATACACGTCAAGTAGCCCAATTTATTCTCATGCAAGTGTCCAAATGAAAGCGAAATACTCACGCATATCCACAAATGCAAACGGACACGATGGGAGCAGCAAGGACACGCCCACCCGTCCAGCTGGTATGGGTTTAAATGGGCGTGGGTGGGCGGTTAGCGTTATTAGATGCAATTATGTTGTATGGAAACATTTCGTCTCATTTTTTTGTGCTCGGTTTGAAATGGAATATTTTCACGGTTTGTTTTTTGTGGTTTGCTGTGTCCGTGGCTGGAATAATTCTCGAGTATTTTTATTTATTTATTTATTTATTTATCTATTTATTCATTTTTTTTACAAGCAGGACCCTTACATTTACTTTATTGACCTTCGGGAATAATTTCATATTTTATTTTTGCTATTGGCAATGCTCTTCGCTGGGAATAATTTTCAAGATTTTTAAAATTTTTATTAATTGATTAATTAAGTTATTTATTTATTTATTTTATTGTGACCCTTTGCCGCACGTTCCAGCCCGCTAAGATCTGTTGCAGGTTCGTATAGAGCCCCTTTCTTTTATCCGTGTTTGGACCAGCAGTAACTTTTTCGCTTTTGGCAAGAATTACACTGCTGACTTTTCAAGCTAAATATCTATGGGTTGCTTGAAGTTGTAAATCGTATATCTATGGATCATACATTTTTTTTTAATGAAAATGACAACCTACTATTTTATAAAAATGAAGAAAAGTGATCGGTTATGAGATATCTTGTTCCGTATCTATAAATTTTCTTCACAACCTTTTTTTCAAGATTATTTTAAACTTAATGAGTGAACGTTATCTAAAGCTTTCGGTTGACACACAGTTTCTCACGACTTTTCTGTTTACAAATCAAGTTTCTCGTAAATGATATATTTTATGAATGGTTTCAAAACCTTCAGTTTATAAGTCATTTCTCCAACGTTGCCGTTTACAAGTGGAATTTATCAAGCCTTTCAAATTATAAGTAGAGTGTCCCAGATCAAGATTTACAAATGTAGTTATTAAAAGCATATGAAATTAAATGGAGTGTTTAAGATCAAGATTGGAGTATCCCAGGGCAAGATTTATAAATGGAGTTTTTAGAAGCTCATGAATTTAACTGGAGTGTCTCAGATCAAGATTGGAGTGTATCAGAGGAAGATTTACAAATGTAGTTTTTAAAAGGTTATGAATTTAAATGAAGTACATCAGATCAAGATTGGAGTGTCCCAGGGCAAGATTTATAAATGGAGTTTTTAAAACCATCTGGATGATAAATGAAGCGTCTCAGAACAAATTTACAAATGGAGTGTTTGAAAGCCTTTAAGTTATAAATGGAGTGTCTCAGATCAAGAGTTACAAATGGAATTTTTAGAACCATTAAACTATAAGTGGAGTGTCTCGTATCAAGATTTACAAATGGAGTATCTATCTTTTAAAATATAAGAGGAATGTTTCATATCAAGGTTTACATATGAAGTTTCTCAACTTCTAAATTGTGAATTGAGTGTCTCAGATCAAGAATTACAACTGGAGTATTTAATGTACTTCTAAATTGTAAGTGGAATGTCTCAGTTCAAGATTTACAAATGGAGTTTCTCTCCAAGTTGCGATTTACGAATGGTGCTGCCGTCAAGTGTTCACATTGTGAATGAAGTTTCGAATGAAGTTTCTCCGCGTCATTCAGTCGAGTAGGGAAGTTTTCCAACACCTTCTAATTGACGGGCGAAGTTTCTCTTCAGTGTTCAGTTTATGAAGGGAGTTTCTCCGAAGTTTTCAAATTACGAATGGGCTCTATCGCTCAAGTTTCCAAATTGAGTGTTGATGAGTTATTCTACATCTACGGAAAGATTGGGAAGGCCTCCTCTTTCCTTGAGTCACCACTTAAATTCTTCCTTTTTTTTGAGTTTTCTGTAAAAGAAAACTATTGAGATGGCTATTAGTCTCTCCGTCTGCACTTTTGGCGTCCGCCCTCAGATCTTAAAAATGACTGAGGCTAGAGCGCTGCAAATTGGTATGTCTATCATCCACCCTCCAATCATCAAACATACCAAATTGCAGCCCTCTGGCTCAGTATTTTTTTTTTTTTTTTTTTGTAATTCGAGGTTAAATTTAACCATCGTTATGCGTCTGGCACCCATATAGGTGCCAACAGCGCAGGCCAATGTAGGGTTGTGAATGAAAGTTTCATGTGCCGAGGCTGAGAGTTTCATACGGTGAACAGAAAGCTCGAAGAAAGTTCGTCACTTTTTTCTTTTTTTTTTTTTTTAATTCACGTTTTGTATATCGGTTTAAGTCAATCATTTGAAGATATGAAAAAAAATTTAATTTTCAATATTTTCCTGTAGGTTTAAATTTTATATTTTGGTATGTATAATGTAAAGTTACCTTCATTATAATATTTTTATGTTATCGAAAAATTACTAATTGTCAACTTTTCATTTCAGATTTGATATCCATATTTTGGTTTGTATAATATGAAGTTGCCTTCAGTTTAATCATTCGAAAAATGTCTGAAAATTAATTAATAATTAATAATTTTTTTCAGGTTTTAAAGTCATACTTTGGTATTTATAATGTAAAGTTGTCTTCATCTCTGATACTATTTTAAAGATATCGAAAAATTACCCATTTTAAGGTGTATTATGTAATATAATGTTACCCTCATGTTTCATGTTTTACAAATCTCAAAACTGACAAATTTCCAAAACCCAGAAATTGCTAGTTTTTGAAAAATCTATGTCAGTTCGCTTCATACCTTTATATGTCAGGGATGTAAAAGATTTTCAGTCAAAAGGCAAAAAAACCATTTTCTATTTTTGTTTATTAGTTTACAAATTCTACTTCGTTTCACACGTATCGCTGGTCAATGCGTTTTTCTCTTTCACAGAAATGAAAAATGGAATAATTCGTCATTGTGACGAACGGTATAAATGAGATTATTTTTGGGGGGGCTAGACGATAAATTCTTGTCATTTATTTCGTAGATTTTTTTTTTACTTTAAACTGTGCTTTTCGGTTAATTGTCATTTGATTTCACATGTTTCCCGGCAAATGGCCGTATTTTTTTTATTTTGTCTTTTATAATGCTTCGTGTTAAAGATGCAGTTTTAACTATTTTATCTTCTTCTACTTCCAAGAATTTCTTCTTTTTCTCATCAAATGCAGTTTACTTTTACCTTTAGGTGTCTCTCCTTATATTTTTAAAATTTATTTTACGTCAAAATGTATATTTTTCCTTAAATTTTGATTTCAGATTTAATATGGTTAATCAAACGCTTTATGTTTTTGTGTGTCAGATTACTTTGTTTTGTTGGCTGTGGTATTGTGTTCGATATTAAAGATAAGAATGTATTTCAGTTGCCTTGCTTTTGATTTTGAATATTGACTTTTTTTATGGAATGCCTTGTTTTTCTGCACGTACGTTTTCAAATATGTTCTTTTCATTTATTTTTTATCTTAACGTTTAGACCAGTTTTGCTATTTCTGTCCGTGATGATTTCGTATATTTCTTCTAGCGCCAAAAGCTCTTAATTGTTTTTTATGTCAAGTTTTCCTTTTTGTTAAGCATTAAAGACAGTTTTTTTCTTCCTTTCACTGAATTTTAATTTCAGATTATTTCAGCTTTCCATCAGATGCCCTTTGTTTTTTTAAACGCTGATAGTCCGGGACTAGGGGTGCCCGAGGGAGGTCGTATTTTAACCTAATAGCTTCCTGGTTGTCTCGTTAGCGAAGCATGTTCGTTTATAACAATGAAAATACTGACATTTTTGAGCTGGAAATTCGCTGGAAAAATATTGATGGGTAATCATATTTGGACAGAGGAGGAATTCAGAGGCATCGCTTTTGTTCTTTCTTCCCGTTTCCGAGTAAGGAAGGAGGAAGGTGATTTTGTTTTTCCTTTACCAAAAGATTGAAACTAGTAAGAACGAACGAAAGAAGTAATATGTAGGTGGCTCAAGAATTAAGATTTCAGCTGACAGCACGATTTGCTTCTCAAATAATGAAGCCGCCATTACCAAGTAGATATTATTTGTATCTTGATTCAATTTGGGATTTATTTGAACATTTGCCTAAAAAGATCTAAATGTAAACCAACTCCTATAGGTATTTTACCTTAACCTAAGTTGCCCTGGAAATAAGCTCTCAGGTGTTCAAGATTGACCTAACTGCCAATGGAAACCAACTCCTAGGTACGCCACTTGAAGCTAAGATTGATTAATTGTAGGTTATTGGGTGTTGCAACTACAAGGATCAGTGAAGCCGAGTGAAGCTGGAGTGTCTCGCATTAATTTAAATTGCCTGTGGAAATAAACTCTTAGGCACTCCACCTGAATCTAAGAGGCTTCTGGAAACCAACCCTTTGGCACCCCACGTGAATCTAAGAGGGCTCTGGAAACTCGCACCCGGCTACAGTAATATAAACTGAAATACCGCAAGGAACCAGCCCTCAAATACTCCACCAGTACAACGCAGGTCTATGGGAATATACACAAATATCCTGCCTAATCAAACACGCCTACGAAAACCAGCAACAGTTCGCTCACTATTTCAGAAATGCGCACACAATCTTCCGTAAACTTCGCCTAAAACGAAGAAAAATAACGGTGTGAATTACAACTGTTTCTCGTGAAAACCTCTAGGTTTTATTGAGTCGCATCGGAAAAAATCCTTATAAAATTCACACTATTGGTTCCAAGCCTTTAAAGATGCGAGCAGTAATTGGAAACTGCATTGCGCCAGCATCTAACATTCATAACGTTTCGTTATATCTCGGACACGGTTTAGTTATTCAGATATTTCTGCTGTAGTGTTTGCATGATCTCTGTATCATTCTCATTCTTGTTGTTCGTTTAGGTAACGCACAAAATATAATTAAAAGTACACGCATCGAACGTCGTCGCTTGTTCAAGTGTTTACCTAAATGATTAAATTTTCTGTTTTTATTTTGGCAGCGCCGTTTTTGGAAGTTAAATATTTATTATTTAGTAATTATAGCTTATGCAATTTTTTCTAAGTTTTTATAACCATGATACTGATATCGAGCTACAATATTATCTTCCAAGTCTTACTTTGCTTTACAAGCTGCTAGTAAATTGGTGCATTTCTAGTTCGATTTAGTGTTCAAAGAATCTTGTGTGTTTGTGGCAGGTATTCAGTCTTCTGTTCTTGACTAATATTTTCCAAATCTTTACCGCATTCTTGCTCAACTTTGCCATAGTTTTTCAGTCAGTTAATTTTGCTAATTCGAAATAGTGTCGAGTCTGTGGCTTTGCTGGTCTTGTTTTACTTGGATAAATGTAATTTATTGTGTGGATTAGAAAAAAAGCGGCTTTATTTTAACGAGCAATTTTCCCTATATTAGCTTGGAGGGAGAACATTGTGTTGAAATTCATTGGAAATTTATTTTTTGTATCTTAAAAAATCAAGGTATTTCGTATCTCTCTCTCTCTCTCTCTCTCTCTCTCTCTCTCTCTCTCTCTCTCTCTCTCTCTCTCTCTCATCAATCTAAAACGATAAATGATAGACAAATAGGCAGCTACTCCCCTCAACTGGATCGTGTCTGTATTACAACGGGATTATGAAATCACGGCATTAGTCTCTCTCTCTCTCTCTCTCTCTCTCTCTCTCTCTCTCTCTCTCTCTCTCTCTCTCTCAAATAGGCAGCTACTGCCCTCAACTGGATCGTGTCTCTATCAAAACAGAATAATGAAATCACGGCATTGGTCTCTCTCTCTCTCTCTCTCTCTCTCTCTCTCTCTCTCTCTCTCTCTAAGATCCATTCAAAACCATAAACAAATCACAAATACTGCCCTCAAGTGGGTCATGTCTCTATTAGAACTGAATTTGGGGATTGGAGGCTCAAATCCATCACTCATAAAGTCAGATTTAGGAAAAAATAAGATAGCTCTTATTTTTTTCTTTCTTTATCGAGGGGGAATATATAGCTGCACCCAATGAAAATCCTCCAGATTTTATTTGCCCTCTGCTGGAAGAGCTGTAATAAAACACACGCTTTATTGCTCGGCCGCCTGGAGGTATTGCTTTTAATTGGGAAACATCGCGGGGAAACCATTAGCCATTCTTAGGGTCGGTCTTTCATTAAAACTCGAAAAAAAGCTGCTTTTAGGGTCGAAGAAAGCCCTACTTTTAGGTCGCGGTGGACGGGAGGGGCAAATTGGCCCCAAAAAATGAAAATTGCTTGACCTTTTTTTTTTTTTTTTTTTTTTGAGGATTGTCATTTTATTTATCTAATTTTTTTTATCTCTTATTCATTAGACTGCATTTCTTTTATTTCAAGATTTGTAGATTTTTTTTTTCTTTTGTCCTTCGAGACTCATTACCGCTTGCAAGGATCACCTACGGTCTGTTACAGCCTTCGGCAACTTTAATTTTATAACTAAAGGAAAGATAACCTCAAATTGCTTATGTGGGTTCGTGCGTTCGTCCATCTGCTCGCAATCCTCACTGAGATATATACATAGTGTGCGTGTGTGTGTGTGTGTATATATATATATATATATATATATATATATATATATATATATATATATATATATAAACAGTCTGAGGCTACCTTTCCCATATGTATAAATTATTATATATATATAATAGTATATAATCTAATATATATATATATATATATGTATATATATATATATATTTAATATATATATATTATATATATATATATATATTATAGAATATATAGTAGATAAAACGAGACGGAATAAATCTTCATTACACTATGACCTTATCCCAAGACTTTTCCACTCATTCGGCCTTGTAACACCGGTCAAACCACCTGTTCCTACATTTACTATGCGATAATATCGGTTTTCCTTCTAGGACTGCACGGTTCAACGACTCTCTTTTCATCTACTGCCAAGCTCCGGAATTCTCTTCCTGCCTCTGTTTTTTTATGACTTACATATTGGAGGTCTCCGCCGCAGTTTTTTCACGCTTTCTGCCGGTCTGGGCTGGAAAAGGGCACCAGTTTGTCTTTCCATGGAGTTCTGTAATTGTAAAAGATAGTATATAATTCTACAGGAGGAATTGAAGAATCCACTGTCCAGCACCCGAATTTTGACCCGACCTGAGTTTTTGCTTCTGATTTCTCTCTCTCTCTCTCTCTCTCTCTCTCTCTCTCTCTCTCAAGAACGAACAACAAGGACGTTTCAGATAGCAACTTTAGAATCTCTCTCTCTGTCTCTCTCTCTCTTCTAGTCTATTTTAAGGAGAGCATCATAAACAATTTACGCGTGTATATGTCTGTGTGTATTTTTACTTACTTTTTTAACTGGTACACACCACGAGACTGCAAACCTGTCATCTAAACTTTGACGACTGACTCATGCCTGAATCTAGCAACATGTGGTGTCCAGTTCTTTTCCGCTCACTAAACAAAACCCAGTGGATTTATTTTGTGTTAAAGATGGTTCCAGGCGATTCCAGAAAGATTCCACTGATGATTTTTGATATACCAGCAGTGCAGGAGCATTATTCCTAGTTTTAACGGTTGTCTTTTGATTTTCTCGAATTTTATTTTAGAGTTATTCATGATGTTTATATATATATATATAATATATATATATATGTACTGTTGGATGAAGATAGACGTATTCATATATCATACGTGTTTGTATATATATGTATATATATATGTATATATATATATATATATATATATATATATATATATATATATAAAATTATATATTAGCAATACGTTTATCAGCCAGTCCTTTTGGGATATGGTTGCTAGCCCCTTTTAGAAGTCTACCCCGCCTGCTGCTACCTAATGCAGTTGACTAATCACCAAGTTTCGGGGGGAGGGGGGTATGATGTGTAGAGATGTTTCCCCTCCTCCATGGGATCGATTTCGTGGTCTTCGTTAACTAGTGAGCTACGGGGCATATATGTTTATGTATATGTATTTATATATGTATATATATAGATATATATATATAGTATTATATATATATAAAATCATATGCATACATTTATAGATATATCTTTCCTAAGAGCCTTCAATTCCTATAAAATTAATGAATTATATAATTATAATATATATATATATATATATATATATATATATATATATATATTTAGGTGTGTTTGTATATATACTATATATATATATATATATATATATATATATATATATATATATATATATAGTATTTTGGGGGATTTAGGACTTAGAAAAACATTTTTATCTACTTCTCTCATGGAAGTAATTAGAAACACATTAAACAAAATCTGACAATATACTTAGGGGAGAGTGGGGTAAGAAGCCCCCTTAAGGAGAAATGCTTATATTGTCTACAGTATTTCAGCTATTGACTTAACAGATATTTCTAGAAAGCTTTGTTATTGGAGTATCAACGATCAGAATCATGAGAAACTCTTAGCAATTTGGGATAGTAAAAACATGACCTAAAAAAAAAACAAAAACAAAGGGGGCCTTTTACCCCCACGGGTCGGGTAAGAAGCCCACGGTTGGGGCTTATTGCTCCATACCTAAGATATTGTGGTACTTCATGAAAACTACCATTTATATTGAGAAGTAGACGCCTATTTTTGCTAAATATAAAGACTTCAACCTTCCACACAAAAATATTCAAGAATAATGTTGGAAAATATACAAAAATCAATCTTAGAGTTCTTAGTTTCTTGTAAAACCTAGGAACTTTTTGGTATTCATAGGAACTGAAATTAACAAAATAGTAAAATAAATTGACACTTCCTCTACATGGCAGCTGTAACAGCACAATTAGAAATAAATTCATTTCTTTATATAGCACCAAGAATAACACAAATAAAAGAAATAATGGATAAGTTTTACACAACAAAAATGACACAAGAAAAAAAGGTAGACTGATTTTCTTTACATTACTCCATTCTCTCTGGCTAAAGTCCTGTGACTGTTGTGGCCATCTGGAATTGTAATGTGCTTTTCTGCTCGACTTGGCTTAACAATTTTAACAAAGTGATGTAGCCAGTCTACGAAACAATCTGCGTTAGACCATCCATTTGCTGTGCATCTAGCAATTGATCCAGGTGAGCTGCCGATCATAAGTAGTGAAGTCATCCTTTTACGTCAAATATAAACATAACAGGAGGACAAACTCCAGCTGCCTTCATTGCACAAATAAGATGTAGTCTGTCCTCTTTCACCTCTGGTTACACGTCCAACTGATCGGATGGGGTAAAAAGCCCCTGGGCTTCTTGCCCCAAAGCGTGGTGGGCCTTTTACCCCACTTACCATTTTTTAAGAAAACTAAATCCACCTGTACCTCAATTGAGTTTTCAAGTCTGGATTGCATTGCAAGATATTTCTTAGCTCTCATTTAAAGTAACTGTAGTTAAAGTACTGACTTTACTGACAAGATGTACTCACAGGATATCCCTGATATAGCACGTATACTTAAATGAAATGTGTCCAAAGAAGAAAAATGCGTGCTGACTGTGTCCCATTCTAGTTCTCCCTGGCTGTTTGGTGTAGAAAGCTTCAGGCAGAAGGTGTTGCTGCACTGATCAGCTGACTAAGTTGCTATGATATGTAATAAGCAAGAAAATAGGGGGAGGCCTTTTACCCCACGGGGCCCTTTTACCCCATTCTACCTACTACGTAACGAGAAACGCATGATAAAGAAATCGCTTACAATATACTTATGTGACCAGAAACTCACAATAGAAAAAAAAAAGTTAGCTCTGTGCACGAAACCTAATGTCTCGCAAGCAAGCAAGTTCATCAGGAAATGCTTTCCGAGGCGCAGTGATTCCTCGACAGCGTTTGCCTGGAAGTCATGCTTGCGTTATGCCAAACGACGTCAATCACGCTGGCCAATCACAGCGTGCCAGAACACCTACGTCATCAGCCAAGGTCAGAGGGAGAGGTTAATGGAAATTGTCGGTTGATTTGCATAAAACTTCCTGAATCAAAGTCTTATTTAGAATATTGTTGCAAATGCTTGACGAGTGAAACAGTAGACGGTAATACAGTACATGGAGTTGGTAATGTCAAGACTGACATTCGAGTCGTCGTGTGTCCCCCCCCCAAGACAGGCGTAAAAAATTGCAAATAAATCGTTGCAGCTGAGAAGTATAACTAGTGCTTCATAAATAAAAAAAAATAAATGAGATCGCTCATAAAAACTTACATATACAAAATAAAATTAATTACGTACAAACACACACACTCTCTCTCTCTCTCTCTCTCTCTCTCTCTCTCTCTCTCTCTCTCTCTCTCTCTCTCTCTCTCTCTCCTTCTTATATATATATTATACACGTGTCGGTGTATATGCGTATGTATGTAAATGATTGCTCATATTTACATGTAACTTTTCTGGATGAAAAAAAAAAAACACTTTAGTGACATTCAACACTGCATTCAAACAATGCTAATAATTATTCATGACCTCTATTTAACAAAAAACCAGTTTGTGACCTAGAACATTTTTTTCCCCTTTGTGTATTTCTCTTGACTCGCATACTTCTAACCCAAGCGTGCTTGATAGTCATTAAGGATACCATGAAAAGTTTTTTTTTTTTTTTTTTTTTTTTTTTTTACATTTTTTTTAATCTGCGTTTTTATTTATAGATTGATGATGAAGTATATAACACGGCATGTCGAACGCTTCATGAAAGGCACCTGAACTAAAAGACTGCTAAGTCTTTCAGAAGTGTTAAATGCAAGTCTCATACTTTCAAATGTTCTCAAAGCTGACGGCTGTCATCAAGCAATTGTATTCGTCACACTTTTAGTCAGTATCTATCGGCATCTGGGAAAGGTTATTTATAAACTCTTACCGAAACAATGAAAAGGTTATTTTTCATGTTGAGTTCCATTAAGGCTCTGTTTTTTTTTTTTTTTCCAGCTCAATCCTTCTCTCAGAAACGGACAAAAGAAATAAATAAAAAAAGAAGTCACACTAACTATACAGTTGGGAACTGAATGAAAACAAAAGTACACATGATCGCAATTACAAAAAAACGAAAAAATATCTATAGATTTATTTTTAGTAAATGTGAGATTAAAATGGTCGTTCTAAGTCTGGTCGTCCAGTGTGGCCAGTTGTCGAATGGGTCACCGTCGCGGAATGAATACACTTGGGTTTAGGTTCCCTGAATAAGAGTGCCACATTTTTTGGACACCCCTATACCCTAATTCTCGCCCGGGGGGTCGGATGGACAGGTATATAGAATTTGAAAGGTATAGAGAGATATAATTACCGAATCCAAAATCAAGCGTCGCTTTATTAGAGGTTTAATAATACCACATAGTCTCTTCGACGGGCATCGGGTATTTGGAAAGGGTGCCACCTTTTTCGCGCCCTTACCCGCATCCTACAGTGGGGGTTTGGGGTGGGGAAGTTGTATATAGAATGAAAATAAAAATTCTAGAGTCATTACTGAATCAAAATCAAGCGTTGCTTTGCCAGACGTTTGATAAAGTATAGCGTAGTTTAGTCTCTTCGATACGGAAGTTCTCCACACTCGTCAATACGGACTCCCGACGCGAGCCGGATCAATATGGAGAATAAATAAATAGAGAGCTGATGGAGGAGCAAAGTGTCGCAGCCGTTATTTTCTAAACAGGGCACCTTATTTAATCACTGAGCTGAAATATAAATCGCTGGCACGTGATGAATGCAAGCGAGAGCATCAAATGCGAGAGTTTTCTTTTGGACGCGGGCGCCATCAGTCGACAAATTTCCGATCAAGAGGAGAGTTTTCGGTGTGAAACACTCTAGTCAAAAGATGGAGGCTTTAATTAACCCGATCGACAAAAGAACGGAAAGAGGGCGTTCGTTTGAAGTCGGCGCCTCCCGCTTTTGAGCTACTGGCATTAATTCCTTTTCATTAATTGTAGGAAATCTGTTGTTTGATTGATATGGACTTGACTTGACACAAAACACCAATGATCTCCCACTGAGCCAATTAAAACACGGGCCATTGTGTTTTGCTTCTGACACTGGAAACTTCTCTAATCTCTCTCTCTCTCTCTCTCTCTCTCTCTCTCTCTCTCTCTCTCTCTCTCTCTCTCTCTCTCGGAGCAGCGGGGAATCAAGGCCGGCGATTGATATGCAGTTCGACTTTTTTCCCCCTATTGAAATGCCAGACAATCATTTACGTTTATATCAACAAAGACAACAATACTCGAAATAATAATAATACAAAAAAAGTAATTTATAAAGCATTTTGTCTGTGGTGTTCCCAAGTTAGATATCGTCGAAGGAGGCTCGGCGTTTGTGGCACGATCTAATTCCCTATTTCTACATTTGCCAATTTTATAAATTATTCATTCTTCTTGTCATTTTCTATCTCATCTTTATCATTTTGTCAGAAAAAAAGATGAGCACCTATGTCAGTTATTCTCACAGGAAGTTATGGCAGGTTATGATGAAATGGAAGTTGAACGTCCCCTGCATTTGTAACTAAGAGTCTTTTTTGTTGTTACTTTTCTTGCCATTTTCCATCTCATTATCTTTATCATTTTACCGGACCAAAGATAAGTACCTATGTCACTTATTCTCACTGGAAGTGGGAGCAGTTCATGATAAAATGGAAATTAAAGGCCCCCTGCATTCCTAACTGAGTCTTTTTTGTTGTTTTTTCATTCTTAAAATCAACTGTTTACACAAATTCGGGTGAAAAAAAAATCTATTAACGAGAAAAGACCACCTCAGTGGCGTGGTCAGTATGGTGTTGGCCTGCCACCTCGGTCGCCGCTAGTTCGATTCTCTGGCATTCCATTGATGGGTTAGATATGTGTATTTCTGGTGATGGAAGTTCACTCTCTCGACGTGGTTCGGAAGTCACGTAAAGCCGTTGGTCCCGTTGCTGAATAACCACTGGTTCCGTGCAATGTAAAAACGCCATTCAAACAGACAAAACAAACAATATCGAGAACAGTGGAGTTTCAGAAGTTCAAGCGAAGATGTAATGCATAACTACCACACTACAATTTTCCTTGTATTTTGATAATTGACGTAAATTTTTTTAGTAGGTGATCTCATCTTTCTATATTTCCCATGACCTTTTGTCTCTTCTTTCTAATGAATAACATATTCTTTGGAAGCTTGAATATCGAGGGAGTGCCCAGTGTGGGTTTGTTCCTTATGAATAGAGGTCATCCTCTTTATAATAATAATAATAATAATAATAATAATAATAATAATAATATCATCTGAAAACCAGTGAAGACGAGTGGCTCAAGAGTGCGTGGGAAGAAGGACTGATAAAAGTAGACGAAGACCCAGAAATATACAGAGACAGGAGAATGACAAACAGAACAGAGGACTGGCACAGCAAACCAATGCACGGACAATACATGAGATAGACTAAAGAACTAGCCAGCGATGACACGTGGCAATGGCTACAGAGGGGAGAGCTAAAGAAGGAAACTGAAGGAATGATAACAGCGGCACAAGATCAGGCCCTAAGAACTAGATATGTTCAAAGAACGATAGATGGAAATAAAATCTCTCCCATATGTAGGAATTGCAATACGAAAAATGAAACCATAAACCACATAGCAAGCAAATGTCCGGCACTTTCACAGAACCAGTACAAAAAGAGGCATGATTCAGTGGCAGAAGCCCTCCACTGGAGCCTGTGCAAGAAATATCAGCTACCTTGCAGTAATAAGTGGTACGAGCACCAACCTGAAGGAGTGATAGAAAACGATCAGGCAAGATCCTCTGGGACTATGTACAGAACAGATAGGGTGATACGTGCAAATAGACGAGACGTGACGTTGATTGACAAAATCAAGAAGAAAGTATCACTCATTGATGTCGCAATACCATGGGACACCAGAGTGAAGAGCAAAGAGAGGGTTAAAAAATGGATAAGTATTAAGATCTGAAAATAGAAATAAGAAGGATATGGGATATGCCAGTGGAAATTGTACCCATAATCATAGGAACACTAGGCACGATCCCAAGATCCCTGAAAAGGAATCTAGAAAAACTAGAGGCTGAAGTAGCTCCAGGACTCATGCAGAAGAGTGTGATCCTAGAAACGGCGCACATAGTAAGAAAAGTAATGGACTCCTAAGGAGGTAGGATGCAACCCGGAACCCTACACTGGAAATACCACCCAGTCGAATTAGAGGACTGTGATAGAGCAAAAAAAAAAAAAAATAATAATAATGATAATAGCACGAGTCTTAAAATGGAGAAACAATTCCAGTTATGTAATTGTACATATGTTGAAAAATAAAACTGTAAGGATACCTTTTGGGAATCTGTGTTATATTTAAACAAATGTGCAATTACATATCTATGGAGTTATGTCTCCAATGACAAAATTATAATATAATAATAATAAGATCCAAACGGGAACAGACACGTGCCGTTAATAGAATAGTGAACATGCAAATTTTTATATATACAATAATCTTAGTTTACGTCCTCCGAGTTTGACAGATTTTTTTTCACAATACACTGCTGGATCTGAAAGATATCACAGGAAGAAATTTCAATACCTCATTTCGGTTTTGTGGTCCAGAACTTTTCATTTCTTAATTTTTTTCTATTTCGGTTGGGAAACATATAAAGAAACGCTGTCTCCTAAGTAGTGGTATTCGAATCCACTTACGCAAAGTTTGGGTTACATATGCTCTTGCGTTAACGTTTATTATAAACGTGCGGAAATGAAATGGTAAATGTACACACACACACACCACACACATATAGATTATTATTATATATATATATATTATAATATAATATATATATAATATATTATATATATATAGATAGTATATATATTATTATATATATATTATATATCTAATATATAATAGTATATATATATATATATATATATATTCTATATATGAGTCATTTTTTATTCGATAAGAAATTCATCCAAAAATTTCCCTTCGGTTAACTTTATATGAAAATATATTGATTCCGAGGTAGAGTGAATGAGATATTAATGGACATTTGTAGGTAGATGTATGTGTGTATGTGTGTGTGTGTGTGTGTATATATATATATAATATATATATATATATATATATATATATATATATATTATATATATATATAATGAAATCTCAGAGAGAGAGAGAGAGAGAGAGAGAGAGAGAGAGAGAGAGAGAGAGAGAGAGAACTAGATCCCGGCAGTACAATGGGAAAGAAGAAAAATAATGATAATAACCAACAAAGGAGAAGAAAAAATGGCCGGCTATAACACCCGGGAAGCGAGAGGCCCTTTGTGCTTACATATACATCATACGCTGGTCGAAAGCCAGCCACATTTATAAAGTTTTACAGCAACCTCCTCCTCCTCCTCCTCTACTTAAACTTTTACCAAGTGCTTGAGCAAGCGATGCGCCTCTACTCGCGGGGGAAGAACGGCAAGTGCTTGTGAATTATACCTCGACTTTCTTTTCTTGTTTTCGCTCGGTACTCTTCTCCTTTTTCTTCTCAAGCACTCAAGGATAAAAATGGCGAGAGTTCGGGGATGATAAAAGGAAAATAATTTCTTTTAATTTTTTCAGCATTTTATGAGTGCTAATTCATAAATAAATCTCATCTCTTCGTCTGCGGGGAGGGCGGGGCCAGTGATTTGGGCCACCGAATGTCCTTTTGTAGCCCAGGCCTGAAGGAAAATAAAGGGAATCAAATCAAAACCGTGATTCGTGACCAGCAACAGTTAAATAAGAAATAATATATATAACTCTATATATATATATATATATACTAATGTGTTCTTACTAAACCACTCTATCATCGATTCATATAAGAAATTAATATATATATATGTATATATATTAGATATATATATATATATATATATATATTATAAGTATATATATGTATATAGTATTCAGATCCACTCCATTCAGTTCGTATTGTGTCTAGTTACAAACTGACTGAGACATTTGTGTTATTGTATGTAACTGTAGAGTTGTCTTGGGCACCGCTCTACTATAACTGCCAGTCGTTGGTTGCATGGCCGTCTTTGTCATTCATCACAGCGACAGTGACTCGAGAACCTTTTGTGTAAAAGATGAAGACCCAGAGACCATAGATCTACATCGCATGAATCAGAAATGGATACCAGTCGTACCCTGAAATAAAAGAGAAAATAATGAATTTTTATCACATCACCGTGATTCATATACATGCATTAGCGCCTCAGTGGCGTGATCGCTATGGTATTGGCCTGCCACTTCGGTGGCCGTGAGTTCGATTCTCGGGCATTCCACTGAGGTGTGAGAGATGTGTATTTCTGGTGATAGAAGTTCACTCTCGACGTGGTTCCGAAGTCACGTAAAGCCGTTTGTTCAGTTGCTGAATAACCACTGGTTCCGTGCAAACGTAAAAACACCATACAAACAAACAAACATATGCATGCATTAAGCTACAAATGTCCTTTAATATCCAATTCGCTCCACCTCGGAATTAATATATTTTCATATATGTTAACCGAAGGGGAATTCGTGGATTCGAACCAGCGGCCAGACAGTTATCGACTCGGCCAGCAGGAGAAAGTAATGTATATGAAAAATAAAACATGAAGTACTATTGAGTAAAAAGAATAAAAAGCAAAAATACGAGAATGAGAAACCAGAAGGACTTTTAAGCCACGCAAGAAAGTTGACAAAGTTATGAACGAAAATGATGACCCAGATGACCCCTGAATTTGTGGGCGTAAATCCTAATAGAAATAAGGGAGAAAAGGAAAAACAGCAAGGTAGAGATACTGAGTGCCAATTACTTTTATAAGTAACAATAACTTCATTACCGGTCATACTGAGCTTGCCAAAAATGGGACGAGAGAGAGAGAGAGAGAGAGAGAGAGAGAGAGAGAGAGAGAGAGAGAGCAGTTTGCATTACTGGACAAAGAATGTGACAAGAGAAAGAGATGATATTCTTGAGGAGAGAAAGTGATTACCTAGCCATGTGAAGAGATTCTTGTGGAGAGAGAGAGAGATAGGAGGGGAGAGAGAGAGAGAGAGAGGAGAGAGAGAGAGAGAGAGAGAGAGAGAGAGAGAGAGAGAGAGAGAGAGAGAGAGAGAGAATTGTTAGCTAAAGATATTCTCCTAGAGAGACTACTTTTCATAAAGAACGTAACAAAAAAAATAGATAGAATATATTTGTAAAGATATTCTTAAGGATATATATATATATATATATATATATATATATATATATATATATATATATATATAATATATATACTATATAAATTGGTTACCTAGCTGTCTGTAGAGATTCTTGGAGAGAGAGAGAGAGAGAGAGAGAGAGAGAGAGAGAGAGAGAGAGTGCATTGTTAACTGAAGATATTCTTCGTGAGAGACTATTCTAGGAGACGGGGTGGGGGGGGGGAGGCCACTATATAGACCATTAATCCCCCTATACAGCGTGGCGTAGGTGAATCTTTACTGTTGCTATTTATATTGAGTTAATAACATTAGGATGACTGATTTCATGTCATCAGATAAATATAGCAATCTTCTTTTAATAGACAAGAACAAAACTTCTTTTTCCATTACAAAGGAAGCTAGCGAGTTTTCCAAGAAGAGATTGCAGTGATTCTCCTGATACCCATTAAAACAGCTATTTTTAAAGTCCTGAACTTCACCGGGGCAAATATAGAAATTTCCGATAAGGGGCACGTCCTAAAATAGCCCGTCTGAGAGTGGTTATGTGGAGAAGGCTTCAGATCCCTTCCTAGAATATCTGATTGCTTCTTTTCATCGAAGAATTTTTACGAGATATCTGTAATGGTGAGGGTTTATCTACAAGTTCAGTTTGGCAGTGTTCTCATCATTCTGGGTATATATTTATAACGCAAAGAAGCAATGTCATTATATATATATATATATATATATATATATATATATATATATATACATGATGACTGTTAAAAATGTTCTGTTACAACAGAATTCCATCGAATAAAAGGAGACCATAAAAACCGCTATAATGTAGAGAGAAAATACATCTACTTGAAGAGAGAGACAGCAGTCTCTGAAAATTAGTAATTTCTCTCTATATTTTGCCGTTTTTATGGGCTATTTATTAGATATATATATAATATATATATATATATATATATATATATATATATATATATATATATATATATATGTGGTATATAGTATATATATATATCATATATACATATATATATATATATATATATATATATATAGTATATATATACATATATATATATATATATATATGTAGTAATTTTCAATTGCTTCTTAGTATCAATTTATCAGTTACGTTTATGTTCCTCCGTATTTTATTGTGTTAAGATGATTTGTAAACAGGTGGCATTTGTTTTCCTCCTGTCAAACCCTCCGAACCTTTCTACCCTATTTCCGTTTCAGCATTGAATGCTCTCATAGGTCCCGGCGCTTGGCCTTTGGCCTAAATTCTATATTCTATTCTAAATGCACGATTGAAACCACAGCATGACAGCAGAACAGATGGCAGACCACAGTTGTGAAAACTAAGTACGCGCGCGCGAGAGAAAGTGGTAACCGACCGGAAATAAAGTAAACACCACTTTAAAAGAGAGAGAGAGAGAGAGAGAGAGAGAGAGAGAGAGAGAGAGAGAGAGAAATTACATGGCGAATTCGTTTGATAATACTACCCCAAGATGATCGTAGTGGCGCACTGTTAACACAAACGCAGCCGCCCCGTGGAACGTGTTCGATGTGAAAATGGTATGAGCAGTGACCTGGCCTTATCCCGTGATTATTGTATTATATATAAGCGGTGCCGAATAATAGATGGACGCGGGGGGGATGGGTGGGTTGGGGGGGGGGCGGGGGAGTGGGTTTTGGGTGGAGTTAGTCTACTGTAGAATTGATTTGGGGGTGGGGGAAGGGGAGGTTGTCTTTCTGCCTAGGGTCAGAATAGGTTCCGTGACCTCGACTCCTTGATGATGCTGAGGCTTCTTATCGTATTATTATTATCATTATTATTATTACTATTATTATTATTATTATTCTGAAGGAAAATCTAATATATTTTACACTTCAGTGCTCATTTAAGTGACATAGTATTAATGTCATTTTATGGAATATTATTATTATTAATTATTATTTTATTATTCTTATTATTATTATTATTCTTATTTTATTATTATTATTATTAATTTATAGTAGTAGTAGCAGTAGAAGTAGCAGTACCATACAGACCCTATTGTCAATTTCCAAAGTAATGATAAAAGAAATGATAATAATGCGAGCTGTAACAATAAGGCATTTAACAACCGAAATATTAAAATCACAACACATGAATCTATTCCTGTGGGTCAAAATAACGCAATTTTGACTCATTTTTTAAAACTTTTTTTTTCCCTTAAAATATTCCTTCTGGTCTTTTAGACGCACTTTGCTTTACACCCTTTCAGCGTGATCTAAAATTCTGTTCAGATGTTCCACTAATTAGGGGACAATCCTCCTCCTAATTATCAATTAGGCCCATACATGTACGTAAGAGGAACAACAGCAATGCGCAGGCATGCATACTAATTGCATGCACATTCAAAGCAAGCTCATTAAAAAGGGTGCAAATGGGAAATGGGTCTGAAACTAACGCGATTCTTTTTGTATTTATTTAAAAAAGAAAATCTGTTTTACTTGTTTTCGTCACCTTGTGTTAGAAATGTCAGATTGTTCATTTATATAAATTTTGATATGTTTTTGGCAAATTTTTTTTTTCACTGCCAATTAAAAAATGCTGAGAGATAGAAAGTAAAAAAAAATAATGAGCAATTATATATGATACCCATCATGTGGAGCGTTGCCCTGTAAATAGACTCACTTTGTAACTACGTAAATTATGCGCGAAATTTAGTTTAAATATATATATATATATATATATATATATAATATATATATATTATATATCTATATATATATATATATATAAATATATTATATTATATAATATATATATATCGATTATATTTATTTATTCATTTATCTATTCATTTTATTAGTTCCTATTTTTTTTTTATTACGGCGTCAGTTGTAGTCGCAATTGTCAATCTGTCAGTCTATCCAGCCAGGAAACTTTGTTGATTTACAAATGAAACTCAGGAGGAGTATTTGGAATTATAGATCAAGTGTAGAGTTAGCACAGAAAATTAAAATCTCTCTCTCTCTCTCTCTCTCTCTCTCTCTCTCTCTCTCTCTCTCTCTCCGTTATATATATATATATATATATATATATATATATATATATATATATGTATATATGTATGTGTGTGTATATATATATATATATATATATATATATATATATATATTATATAACGGAGAGAGAGAGAGAGAGAGAGAGAGAGAGAGAGAGAGAGAGAGAGAGAGAACTTAGAAACTTTCAACCCGATAAAATTTGGCTATTTTTAAGGATACATATTATTGTACTATGTATACGTACAGATTTACATTATATTACAATAGAATTTTTCAGCAGTGAGTAGCTTCCCTAAATATGCACGGTATGAATTTTTATGTGATGACTCATGGATGAATCGACTGTGCAGAAAACTTTCCTAGCATTGGGCCTTAAAATACCTGCGCAGAGATGCGTAACTTTGTGAAAGTTCTAACGCAGAGGTTCCTACATATATAAGTGCATCTTTTTTTTATAAGTTTTTAAGATATTGGGTTTGTCTAATCAATATACAGCATTATGTATCCACGTGTTTTTACGTACTACGCAACAATAGTCTGCGAATACTAAACTAAATGTTTAGGGTTGTCGTCGTCCAGCCCCGGGATAACCTCTTTCACCATTAACCACTATGTTAGTCATCTGAATATAGATGCAGTGACGGTGCGTATCGTCCGTTTAATTGGGACGTATTCTCGTGACCCTCTTTTTGTTCATTTTATATTCGATGGTGTTGGTGCACTCGGCAAAAAAAAGAAAAAAGAAATAGAAAAAAACTGGAGATAGGATGTGTAGTATATGAATATATATATATATATATAGTATATATATATATATATATATATATATATATATTATATATATACATATATATATATACAGAATTCTTATCCAATTCGCTCTACCTCTGAGTTAATATATTTTCATATATGTTAACCGGAGGGGAATTTTTTAGTTGATAATAATTTCGTCCTCTCGTGGATTCGAACCAAGGGACAAACATAGGAGAAATCAGGACTGCAGTGGCAGTATGACTGTGTAGAGTATTTCGGTAGATTTATGCCTTGACGGTATTTGACATAAATCTATCAAACAGTTTTGGGTGGTAATATGTTTGACTGAAGCCTCAATTCCCACGGATCTACCGTCTTCATTATCAATTCTAACTCTTCGACTTCAATGACACACCCGGCCATAAAAGAAAGCTCTGCTGGAACTCGAATATAATGAATAAAACCCCTGAAACAGAGAGACCCCTTACGTAGATCTAGCCACTCGAGCGCCGCGTGCTCAGTCATATACCTCCTTGGGCACTTCAGTCTCATTACAGTGTCCGGGAGGTGCTCTCGACTTCGCTCAGTGCCTCTTTACTCGACTAATGATTATCATCTCGAGATCTCGGAATCCTTTCGGTTCTGGGAACCTGGGTCTCGGAATGAGACGTCTTAGATGCATTTAAAGAGCGAGCTAACTGGACACTTCGAGACAACATTACCTTTAACAGCAGCAGAATGTCATAAACACGAGTTGACAGTCAGGAAATATAGAATTCAGGCCAAGCTCTGGGACCTATGAGGAAACAGTAAAATGGTTTGGAAGGCGTAACGGGTGGAAGTTCCTCGTTGGACGAGTGGTTTTCGCACTCGGCTAGCTACCAATCCGGTAGTCCGAAGTTCGATCCTGGGCTCGGCCAACGCGGAATCAGAGGAATTTATTTCTGGTGATAGAAATTCATTTCTCGATATAATGTTGTTCGGATCCTACAATAAGCTGTACGTCCGGTTGCTAGGTGACCAGTTGGTTCCTAGCCATGTAAAAATATCTAATCCTTCGGGCCAGCCCTAGGAGAGCTGCTAATCAGCTCTCAGTGGTCTGGTAAAACTAAGATATACTTTTTAACGGGTGGAAAACCTAAAAGCAATTACAGCATCAATCAGTTGTTAGGCGAGGGTGGAGAGAGGGTGAGGTGGAAGAAAGATAATATGAACCGAGGTACAGTAAAAGGAATTAAGAGAGGTTGCAGCTTTGAATATCCCATTGGCCAATCTACTATGGGTTTCACAGACAGTGCAAGCACTTTTTTTGGCAATAACTCTGTAATGAACATTGTATCAGTACGAGACTTTGCTATAGTGTATTACACCCAGTGCCGTAATTTATAAGAGTATCATGAATCACTAATTGTAAAGAATAAAGACACTTGTCCCTGTACAAAGAGGAAAAACTCGATTATCCAGAAATGGATTCGAACACAACAGTAAAGAGCTCCGCCTATCCTCTCCCCCCACCTCCACCGCCACCCCCTCCGTCTCTCTCTGAAAGTTGCTTCAGTTTAAACTTTTGTATTTTTTTCTATCTATCTATCTATCTGTCTATCTGTCTTATAATATAGATTGTTGTATATATCTAACGAAGTCGGTTGTTAGCTGCCAGTTGACTGATTTATTTATGCATCAATCCGCACATCTCTCTCTCTCTCTCTCTCTCTCTCTCTCTCTCTCTCTCTCTCTCTCTCTCTCTCTCTCTGTGGTAGTGGTACTTAATGTAAATGGTTATTAGAGTGAGAGATATCTGAATGTATGGTGGAGTAGTAAAACAATAGACGCTATGATTTATGGTAAAGCGACTGTTATACTTGTGGTTGGTTACCTTCTTCGTAATCCACATTTGGGCTCAGGGTATCAGTAGTACTTGAATTACGAAGGTGAAGAAGAGATGGACACCACGGAACTTAACTGTCGGCTTGGTTGCAGAAATGCGTGTCACGCAACTTTTCAACTTTTTTAGCCATGAGAAAGCCGCTAATTGCCTTCAGATTGGTTTGAATAGTTAAGTGGTTATAGTTACTCTGTGTTACAAATAAAAATTGAGTCTTTCTACCGGATATTCATTAGAGTTAAAACCTCGATTATACCGACGCACATATTTTTACGTCATGAATGTTTATTTTGGGTATATATGCATATATATACATATATACGTATATATATATATATATATATATATATATATATATATATATATATATATATATATATATATATGTACCGACTGGATCGTTACATATATACAACAATCTATATTATTAGATAGATAGATAAAATAAAATACAAAGTAAAATTAAACTGAAGCAACTTTCAGAGAGAGAGAGAGAGAGAGAAGGGAAGGTGAGGGAAGGAAGACGGAGGGGGGTGGCGGTGGAGGTGGGGGGAGAGGGTAGGCGGAGCTCTTTACTGTTGTGTTCGTATCCATTTCTGGATAATCGAGTTTTTGCCTCTTTGTACAGGGACAAGTGTCTTTATTCTTTACAATTAGTGATTCATGATACTCTTATAAATTACGGCACTGGGTGTAATACACTATAGCAAAGTCTCGTACTGATACGAGTGTTCATCACAGAGTTATTGCCCAAAAACGTGCTTGCACTGTCTGTGAAACCCATATTTTTTTTTAGTAGTGTCGTTTTCGCCTTAATAGAAGTAGGGATGTTAGTGTTTCTACTTTGTTTTCATATTGCATTTCAGTTTACGATCGCGAGTTATGTTCTAATAAAATTGTACTCCTTTATATCTTTTTTTCACTTTTATGTAGGACAAAATGTAATATAATTAAATTTCAGTTCATCTTTTCTTTATATCCATACGATATACATTTAATATCTTAAAACTTATCTATAGTTTTTTAAAATGTTTATGGTTGAGTAGTTAATTGTTATGTATATATATATATATATATATATATATATATATATATATATATATATATATATATATATCTTGATGTCTTGCTAATTCGTTTAGGATTGTATCTTTTAATTAGTTATCCTGTAAAATTCAATAAAAATGAAACTTGCCTTAGAAAAATGGCCATTTTCCCCCTAAGTTGCAATTGCTCGCCTGTAGGTAGTATTATTTGAGAGAGAGAGAGAGAGAGAGAGAGAGAGAGAGAGAGAGAGAGAGAGAGAGAGACCAGACAAAGTAGATACGTACTGCAAAAAATCCCTGAGAGTGAGAGAGATTTCAGCAATTTATAACACCAAGAGACAAGGCAGAGTTAAAAAAAATGTTAAGAATATTTCCTGCTAGATTTTGATAAATCGAAATATCTCTCGTGGAATCATACTATAATGGGCGTAATATCTATCTGTCTGTCTGTCATTCAATCACGGCCAAACGGCTGGTCAGATGGGCGTGAAACTTGGCAGGGTTATGGTGGGGATCCCTAAGATGGTTTTCAATGGGGTTTCATCCAACCTACCCCCCTCCTTTGTAGGGGTGGGGGTGAGAAGGGATTTCCTGAAACGGGGCTGTTTCTGGAAGTGAAACGAGGCTGGTTGTTCCCGTAGACTTAGTTACTTTACGAATTTTCATACATAATTTCTGTACAACTTCCCCGGAGAAAGTCGCGAATATTTCAGCTCGGACACAATAGAAGATGAAAATTATCATCAATATCAGCAAGATTTTTTTAATAACTTAAATCCATCGGGACTGCCAGTGCACAAAATAACGTTGAAGAAGTACTGTCTGGTAATGTTGCTTCGGAATTTCGATCCTGCCAATGGACATTGCAATGGAACGAGGTACACTGTTATGGAGCTAAACTCCCACGTCATCGAAGCAGTGATAGCAACGGGCCCTCACACCGGCAAACGTCTGTTCATCCCCCGGATTCCTCTGATGCCTTCGGACAACCAGTTTCCGTTCCAGTTACGGCGCAGGCAGTTTCCCATCAACCTAGCCTTCTCATTCACTGCAAACAAGTCGCAGGGCCAGACTTTGGATCGTGTTGGTGTGTTTCTGCCATCACCCATGTTCACACATGGCCAACTGTATGTGGTGATGAGCAGAGCAACTGACTCAGCCAACTTGAAATTAAGTTGTGGACAAACTGATAATATTCTGTACAAAGAGGTTCTGTAGTAGGTATGTATAAAAATCGCCCTTATTTTAATATTGCTGAACTAATAGTACATATAAATTTTTCACTTCTGCACCCGTATTTTATCACCCATCGTAGATGGGTAAGTTTGTTAGTATAGAAAATCAACGAAAAATCGAGAGAGAATGAGAGGAGAGTATGTGAACTGGGTATGTCAAGATATTGTTTGAAATACGGAGAGAAATCTAACGCAAGAATAGACATCTTGTTTATTGTTTATTGTGGCTTCCTATTCACTGGTGAGGTTCTTCCTGACTACTGTTGGTGGAGTTGAACAGCCCAAGGAGAAGGAACTGAAGGAGAAAATTTCGGCTTGCCAGAGAGTGAACTTGGACAGGATAATTCTTCAGCAGCAACAGAGGCTCAACAACAATGAATAGATTCAGAAGGCGGGCGGAAGGGAAGAACACACTCATGTGATGCAGATCACTCGGGTGTTGCAACAGCAGGCCTGGCAAGAAAGGGCCTACTTGCTCGAAGCTGACACGTTTGTTCCTGAAGAGGGACAACGACCATGAAAAGAGGGAAAATCGGCAGCTGAAGACAAGATCCTAAAGATCACAGATGAAAATCAGCAGGTGATGGAAAAGACAAAGGAAATTGGGGAGAGAATTGATGCCCTATGTGAGAGGAAAAGGGAACTAACAGTGCGGTTGGCAGAGGCAAAAAGCCAGGTTGAGAAGCAAGGAAAACTAGTACGACAGAAGGAGAAAGACCCGCAGTTAAAAAGTGAAGAAGCGGCGCGAATGTCGAGGCTCATCAGGGAACAAAAGGACGCAACCAAAAAGCACGAATACGGAAGAAAAGATGTCGAGGTAATGTTGGAGCGCGTGCAGAAGGTAGTGGAAGACCTCAGGAAGTAAAAGTGTGGACTCCAGTGTGAAGTTGAGGCTGTGAAACTCAAGAGGAAGGAGCTGACATGCCTTGTAGAGAAAGGAAATCGCGGCTGGAGAGGAAGACCGGTGTCCAGGGCAAACGGAACGAAATGATGGAAGATGAGGTTGAACAGCTGCGAGGAGGGAAGGATAAATTGGTTTACAACCTGAAGAACCTGTAGGGGAAAAGCAGACGCCTGGAGAAAGACAACTGGAAACTGAAGGAGCAGCTGTTCGTCTTCAAGGAATGGCGCGATCTCCGAGTAATACTGCGATCGTCAAGGAATGGTGCTGGCCGTCGCAAAGGGGAGGGATGAGATGTGAAAAATATGAGGAGAATGTTTGTTATATGGAAAGTTTAATGTGTAATTGTAATAAGTTTGCTTTATTGATCATTGAAGGAAGTTGAAGTTGCTGGGAAATAAATATACTCAAATGTTTTGTTAAGAGTTTTATTGATTCCTGAAAGGGAAAGGAGGATGGGTGGATTGAAGAAGGCGTGAGGAAAATGAGAGGATTGGTGGAGTGCCAGGAGAAGCAGTGAATTCAGAGAAGCCCCAGGAGAATTGAAAGGATTCAGTGGCATATTCTGGTTCTAAGACTGAGCAAAGGTGTTGTCTCTGCTGGGACAGGCGGGCGAGGCCCGCCACGCTTCCCGGGAGGGGCGGGCGGGGCCTGCCGCGCGTCCTGGGACGGGCGGGCGAGTCCTGCCACGTGTCCCAGTACGAGCGGGTCCCAGGACTGGCGGGCGAGGCCTGCCACGTGTTCCGGGACAGATGGGCGTGGCCCGCCATATATCCCGGGACGGGTGGGTGAGGCCCACCACATGTCCTGGGACGGGCGGGCAAGGCCCGCCACTTGTCCCGGGACAGGCGGGCAAGGTCCACCAACTGTCCCGGGATGGGCCAGTGAGGCCTGCTACAAGTCCCGGGATGGGCGGGAGAGGCCCACCATATGCCCCGGGACTGGCGGGCGAGACGCGCCACGTGTCCCGGGACAGGCAGGCGAGGCCCACCACCTGTCCTGTGATGGGCTGGCAAGGCCCGCCACGAGTCCCAGGATGGGCGGGCAAGGCCCGCCACATGTCCTGGACTGGCCGGCGAGGCCCGCCACTTGTCCCGGAACGTTTGGGATGGCCTTTGTCCAAAATGTAAGGAAAAAAAAAGAGGAAATATGGGAAAATGGAGCAGTTATGACTTACCTTAGATAATTGTTAAAGGGAATGCAAGGTCGCTATTGAAAACTCAGCAGATTAATTTAATTTACATTTATTTACAAGCAACATTGACAGGGCTGGAGCATTCACATAGGCGGGACGTATGTTCCACTTCTCCTGAGGGATGCTTTTGAAAGACGTATCCCTCATGAGAGGTGGAACATACACCCTGCTTATGTGAACTCTTGAGAGCGACTGAGAGTTTCCAGTTCCGTGATTGGCTTATCAACAGCCAATCAGGAGCGTTGTAAGGGACTGGCCTAGACATCAGATGCACCGGTGATGTGAATTTACTATAGTAATATCTGTTTACATCATAATACATTTAAAATAGACCTGAAATTATGTTTTCTTTATGCAGTGAGAAGTTGAGCTTCTATTGTATTTGCAACAATATTTGATTCAGGACCCAGGACAGATTGAAACTTTTTTCCTTGTATGATCATGAAATGCGCCAGCATTTACTTGTTTTTGTTTAGTTTAGTGGTCGCAAGATAAAATTAATTAGATAATTAAATATCTTAAATATGGATTATTGTGTCTCAATTGATTAAAAGTACTGCACCAGGTAAAAAAAAAAAAAAAAACAAAAAAAAAAAAAAAGCTCTCTCAAGTTCAAAGCAAATGTAACTGTCGTTTCTCTCTCTCTGGTAGAGAAGACGGTTCAGTATTATAATAAATAACAGGTACTGGAATTGTAGGTGGATGCATTCCATAGCGATAGTAATGATACCCAATATGATAGGTAGATTACTCGGTTGTATGAACATATATACAGGGTGTTTCGAAATTAAAGGGCCCCCCCCCCCCCCCCCCCCCCCCCCCCCCCCCCCCCCCCCCCCCCCCCCCCCCCCCCCCCCCCCCCCTCACCACCCCCCCCCCCCCCCCCCCCCCCCCCCCCCCCCCCCACCTCTACAGCATAAACTAAAATTGATATGGACAAAAACAAAAGTAACTCAGAACAGGTATTTATTTAAGTTTCTCTCTGAGTATTTGATATTTTGTGTGACCTCCACCACAGCCTGCATTCTTGAGGGGTATGATTTCAGCAAATCACAAAAAAGCTGAGACTCAAACTCCATTTCCCTGAGCACTTCGGTCACCTCTCTTCGCAGGTCGTTGAGGCTTGATATACCATCATAGTTCACTGTGCGTGCTTCAACACGATCCTTTAAGATACTACCAATGTTTCCACACACATTAAGGTCAGGGGAGCTACCTGGAAATTCACTTGACGAAAAGAAATCGATACCACTGTTTCGAAGCAGCTCCTGTGCCATGGTGTATATAATGCATAAATATGATTTCTTCAACAGATAACACATTTTCAGAATCTTTGAGGAAAGGAAATACTCCACCAGTAAGCACAGTTTCTCTGAAGTATTCGCCATTCCATGACTGTCCTTTTTCTTTGATGATCCACATTAACCGTTTGACTGTGAAATGGAGAAAAATTCCCAAACATTCAGGTAATTTCACAACTTGGCGATCGTGCACATCATTGCTGATATCATCCAACTTTGCAGCCCAAATGATGTCATTTTTATGATTTGGCTTCCTGACTGTGAAAATGATGCAGCAACATGGAGAAAGTCAGCTTCATCCCAATCTTTAAGAAATGAACCACAAAACCATGCACGGTCTTCTCTCTGATGCTGAGTGATGTTGGGCTTGCTGATAACATGAAATGGCTTGACACCAGATGTTTTCAACTCACGATATACAGCACTATAACTTCTCTTCTTTCCCCTTTTTGGTTTTTAGTTCAAGCGCCAATTTACGTAAAGACTTTCTTGGTCTACCTAAAGCCTCAGCTATGATGTCTTTTGACTCCTGAGAAAGGACTTCAGCCCTTACAAGGTTCTCACTCTTTTTGCGATGACAGTCTTATAGATTTTTGTTCCAGTTTATTTTAACAAAGGATTCATCTCTTTTAATGTATTTAGCTATCCCTGGCCTCTTTGAAGGTTATGGCCCGGATTCGGTCAATCCATCTGATTTCCCCCAAGTCGTTAGCCATGGCTGTATCTAACTCCGTCACTCAGTCTGAAAATACAAGAAATGTAAAATAAAAAATTACTTAATAGAAATTTAAGATAATGTACTTGGAGATAGGCTATAGCAGAAAACTTCATAACTTAACATTTGTTCTGTGGAGGGGGGTGGGGCTCTAATTTCGAAACACCCTGTAGTATACTACATAATTAATTAGTCAATGACTGAACGTGACTGAACGCTTGAAAATGGAATTCAAATTTTCATCATCTCTATGAAATTTTCAGTTTTAAAACAATTTGATGATATAGTGTAGTTACACAGTACTGTAGGAGTGCTGCATATTTTATTGGAATACAACATTCTTTAAAACTACTGTAATTCAAATTGACCGTCCGTCACAGAATTGTACAAAGAATTTCCAGCCACATAACATGGATTCCCTGGAAAATGACTTTGTGGTTAATCAAAGGTTTGTTTACTTTTGTTCTGTTACTGAACTGGGACTGAATTTACATTCCAGGTGATTAATGGTCGCTGAACCGCATTCATTCAAAACAATTCTTATTATTTATATGTTCTCAGATAATAAGATAATTGTGAATTGCATATTTACATCCCATTTTTAATGTGTTACAAGGAGTCTCAAATATTTTCGACGTTCAGAAAGCTGCCTTCATATTATATTAAACATATACGCAATGTCTTACTAAGGTTGCGTTCACACCAAACGTGTCGCGTCGAGTCGCGCTAATTCATGACTATAGTCAAGTTTCAAATCGATGCCATTCATTCTGAGAGCAAAAGTCAATTTCACCTCTTCGGATGACATTGTCTGAATCGGATGCTGGCTAAATCATTTTCCTGCTCTTGATTATAACAACGCTTTAAGCATCTTATATATTGGTATTTTTCATAGAAAGCTTGAAAAACTTCGCAAATGGTGGAGACGGTATTATTATTATTATTATTATTATTATTATTATTATTATTATTATTATTATTATTTTGTCTATCACAGTCCTCCAATTCGACTGGGTGATATTTATAGTGTGGGGTTCCGGGTTGCATCGTGCCTCCTTAGGAGTCCATCACTTTTCTTACTATGTGCGCCGTTTCTAGGATCACACTCTTTTGCACGAGTCCTGGAGCTACTTCAGCCTCTAGTTTTTCCAGAATCCTTTTCAGGGATCTTGGGATCGTGCCTAGTGTTCCTATGATTATGGGTACAATTTCCACTGGCATATCCCATATCCTTCTTATTTCTATTTTCAGGTCTTGATACTTATCCATTTTTTCCCTTTCTCTTCAACTCTGGTGTCCCATGGTATTGCGACATCAATGAGTGATACTTTTTTCTTCTTCTTCTTCTTTTTATTATTATTATTAGTATTATTATTATTATTATTATTATTATTATTATTATTATTATTATTATTCTTATTATTATTATTATTATTATTATTATTATTATTATTATTATTATTATTATTTAGTATATGAAACCTATTCATTGGAAGAAGCCCACCACAGGGGCCATTGACCTAAAATTCAAGCTTCCTAAGAATATGGTGTTCATTCGAAAGAAGTAAGAGGAAGTAAATGGAAATGCAGAAAGAAGCGATACAAGTTACTTAAAAAGAAAGAAACCAATGAATAAATAGAGAGATATCTAAAAATGTAAGAAGACTAGTATTAGGGAATTAATGCATTGCATTTTCGCTTGACCTTCTGAAGTAGCAACTGCACGACTTCCTCGGGGAGGCTGTTGCACAGTGCAACTGTGTCAGGAATTCTAATGAAATATGGATCAATAACTATGAAACAAAAATAAGGAACTTTGTGAGCTTGATATAAACCAATTAGTCAGTTTGTTTCTTTTCTCCTCAAATTCAAAGATTGGACTGTGCTTTGCTAAACATAACTGTACTGTCTTTGCTACTCTCTTTAATATCAGTCACAATATATTTTGACACTTTGCATGTGCCTCAGTAACATGGTTGGTGTGGGGTTGGCCTGCCACCTTGGTGGCCGCGAGTTCGATTCTCGGCATTCCATTGAGGAGTTAGAGATATGTATTTCTGGCGATAGAAGTTCACCCTCGACGGGGTTCGGAAGTCACGTAAAGCCTGTGGTCCCGTTGCTGAATAACCACTGGTTCCATGCAATGTTAAAACGCCATACAAACGAACAAACAAAAGTAACGTCCACTTTAGTATTGGACTTTAAAATCGAAAATCTCTATTGATTTCAACAAGAAATGACTCTTATACCATTACTGTTGTGCTCTTAAATCATATTAAGAAACCAACCTACAGTATATGCATTCCAAAATAAGCAAATTACTGTAATGATGTTGAGTAAGATGTAGTCTTCAGAGCTCTTCGAATCCTCGGGCAGATCATTTTCTCTTGTTGTAAATAATTCTTTATATAAATCGCTGGCTATCAGGCCTCATTGTGACACGGTGTTAATTTATAATGTCTCTTACGGTCATGGATACGCAGCCACCTTCACGACCCTACATCTACATCAAACACCGACATATCTTTGCTTTTAAGTATTGTGTTGTCAAATGTAGAATGGCATAAATCGCTCTCTGAATCATTGGAGCATTGCGACTTATTGGTTTCATGACAGTTACTATACAAATGGATAAACAGATTTTAAGACCGTATGTTTTATTGTTTTCAGTTACAGCAAATAGAATGTAGGATGAAGGATTAAGGAAAAAAAACTAGGCCATCTAGAGGATGTTTTCTTTTATTAATTGATGTTCACTAATAAAAAAAAAAATCTTCCATATGGCATAGCTTTTTCCCTTATCCTAATCGGTCTTCATTGGTGTCTCAATGTAACTTTGGTAATGAAATAGGCAAGGTCGTTAATCAAAAAAATACATAATGATTTTTTTAACTTGACCTTCGACTGTGAATTAAAACGGTATAGGGCGAATCTTTTCACGATAATTCAAAAACAATAAATTGTTATTAAAGAAATGTGAATTAAAAGAATAAAATATTCGCTTTGATCATCTCTACTCGAAATAAAAAAGAAGAAAAGAAAACCCCTCCTTTCAAAGAATATACCGTAGATGCCATAGCATGTTTGTGGAAGGAAGATGACAAATAAAAACGAACGAAAGAGGGAAGAGACAACGATTGTTGACAGAGGAGGGGGAAAGGACATTGCAAAAATAAACAAACAATGCGTTTAGAAAAGCAATGTATTTAGCCCGAGTCCGTGAGAAGAGAGAGAGAGAGAGCGCATTTAGCCCGTTTCCCTTAGAAGTAAAGAGAGAGAGAGAGAGAGAGAAGAAAACAATACATTTAGCCCGATTCTCTTAGAAGTAAAGAGAGAGAGAGAGAAAACAATACATTCAACCCGATTCCCTGAGAAAAGGGAGAGAGTGAGAGAAAGAGAGAGGGAAAAATAGCGCATCCAGCCCTATTCCATTAAAAGAACGAGAGAGAGGAAGATAGAGAGAGCGAGAGAGAGAAGAAAACAATACATTTAACCTGATTCCCTTAGAAGAGAGAGAGAGAGAGAGAGAGACCAATACATTTAGCCCGATTCCCTTAGAAGTAAAGCGAGAGAGAGAGAAAACAATACATATGACCCGATTCCCTAAGGAAAAGGAGAGAAAGTCACTTAAAAGAGAGAGAGAGAGAGATGGGGGCGGGGGTGAAAGGAGAGGAAAATACATTTAGCCCGTTTCCCTTAGAAGTAAAGAGAGAGAGAGAGAGAGAGGAAACATACATTTGAACCTGATTCCCTGAGAAAAAGGTGAGGGAAAGAAAGAGAGAAAAACAGCGCATCTAGCCCGATTCCCTTAAAAGAGATAGAGAGAGAGAGAGAGAGAGAGAGAATACATTTAGTCCAATGCCCTTATGTAAAGAGAGAGAGAGAGAAAAGAAAACAATACATTTAGCCCGATGCTCTCAGAAGAGAGAGAGAGAGAGAGGAAAACGTCGAGCGCCATTAAACAAACAACGGGCAAATAACCCAATAAGAGTCGAGGTACCCCTCAAAGCGAATCTAATTTCCCCCCTTCGACGCAGTTAACCTTCAACCTCGCAGACGCTTGCGAGCAAACAAACGGGCGAGCTAGCGAGCCAGCGAGGGAACGAGACCACCTCGCTCGCTCGCTAGCTCGCTGGCTACAAAACAACAACAAATGGATTCTAATATCGCGCGGGGCCCGCAGCATGAAATAGTGAGCTCTTAACATGGCGGGGCGAACAATTTTGCCTGCTTTATAAATTGCCGGTATTTGTTGAAGCATGAATACAAGGAGACCGGAGTCTTCATTTACATAGCGCGTTTTGTTCGGTGACAAGACTATTACTCCTCTGCGCCACGGAAAGTGATCCGGTCGTCGTTTTTTTTCTTATTTTTTTTATTCCTTTTCCAATAAGTAATGTAACATTCAGAGAGAGAGAGAGAGAGAGAGAGAGAGAGAGAGAGAGAGAGAGAGAGAGAGAATACAACACCCACAGTCGGACACAGAATGAGAGAGAAAAGAAAATTGGTCTTTTCTTCTCAGGATTGTTTTACCGTATAACAGATGTAATGAAATTAGACACTTGCAATGCGGTTGTGTGTAAAAGGTGTGTAAGCACTGACATAACAAGAGAAGAGATGAACTTTAAATGAAGGTGTCGAGTGGACACATGCTCAGATATATTACAGAAAATGATCTCGTAAATTCGGAGGAGAAAAGTACCGTTGTTTTCGAAAAAATGGTTGCCCAAATGTAATTGAGATGACCAAGCGGCGTGGTCGGTATGGTGACGGCGTGCTACCTCGGTGGCCACGAGTTCGATTCTCGGGCATTCCACTGAGGTGTGAGAGATGTTTATCTCTGGTGATTGAAGTTCACTCTCGACGTGGTTCGGAAGTCACGTAAAAGCCGTTGGTCCCGTTGCTGAATAACCACTGGTTCCGTGCAACGTAAAAACACCATACAAACAAACAAACATGGTCTAGGTCAGTGTATTTAATGAGCCAGTTTAAATATTCCAAATAATGTAGATGTTTGTACAGATAAAATTTGGCCCCGTCCCACAAAACTAGTACTACATTTCCCCTTTTTGTCTTTAAAGTTATACATTTCTAGGCGACTGGCAATACTGTAATGCGGTGTCAGTTGCAAAGATCGTGTAAGCTATTACAGCAATCGTTACAGTGGTTTCTAATGTTGCTGAAAAACTGTTCTGTAGCCATTAGTTGCAGATATTTACTTTATCGACAGCCAGTATGCCTATGGGAAACGATTGGATATTTATGAAGACTTTTTATATTTTAATTAGCTAACCGGAAACCTCCAGAATTTTGGTGTTGAAATCGACACCTTTATTAATTGTTGTCCGCACTTTTTCTGTCCGCCCTCACATCTTAAAAACTACTGAGTCTAGAGGGCTGCAAATTGGTATGTTGATCATCCACCCTCCAATCATCAAACGTACCAAATTGCAGCCCTCTGCCCTTAGTAGTAGTAGTAGTAGTTTTATTATTATTTTTTTTAAGTTGGGCTTGATTATACGCTGTTCAGAAATCGATTGCGGCGAAGAAACTTCGACGCATTTTTTACTTGATTATTGTTGACATGGTTGTCAAGTCTCTTACCAAATTGGTAAAACTGAAACTACTACTAGTGCAGCCTGGTTCCGCCCAGCCGCCGACCGGAATGTCTACCCCGTTTTGTTTATGATTTTGCGCATGTTTATGGCTTCTGTTCACGTTTATGATGTTTACCGTCTTTTGTTTATGTTTTGACGTTCATCCCCCGGTGGTCGGTACTAAACACGATGCCCATCTTGCACGTAAACTGGTAGTTACCGAACCAAAGGGGCCCGGTGGTAGTGTTTTATTAAAATGTAAATAGTTAAATAGTGGCACTATTCTGTCGCCCTTTATGTAGTTGTCGTGTATCTCATTTCCTTATCTGCGTTTTATTCTTGTTCTATATGACTGACTGTTCTCGCAATTTGAGTAATTAATAATAATAATTAATAATAATATTGCATTCGAGTGGATTGAGGAGTCTGGTACCTCACTTTTCACTGGGCAATTCCTGTGGCGTCACAAGCGATCCGAATCCATCCGAAATAATAATAATAATAATAATACGGGGACATACATATTACCAGAATTAGGCTTCATTAAGACTGGATGGTCTAGATTTAAGATACTTTAATTTACCAAATACAAGCTTTCGGAGACATACAATGAGGAGATAACAGCTCATCTTGGGTGTGTGTGTGTGTGTGTGTGTGTATCAATATAGTCCACCTAACTTGTGTTGATTCGTATTTCTATACTTCCTGGTTGACCTGCCCGCTTATAATTCAGCTCTAACCATTCCTTGCAGTCATCTAGTTCTCCGTGGCCGTAGGCTTGATCCTTCGTACATACATACATACATACATACATACATACATACATACATAAACACCGATCAACCATAAGAGTGGTTGTCGTGAATCCTCTGTCCTTATCACCTATTCTTAAGATGTATTCGTATACGTCGGCAAAAAAAAAAGTTTTAACAGCGCTGTTGACAAAAAAAAAAAAAAACTTTTACACGGTGTCCCAAAACCTCTCATCTTTGCTTTCCAAGCAACTGCTAACTTCCCGGCGTAATGCCATGCATTATAGAACAATTAGGCTGAAAGCTTTTTTCCTCTGTGTGTGTGTGCGTGTTTTTTTTTTTTTTTTAATTGGGTCGCACTTGCAAGACAAAAGTTTTCCTTCACAATGACCGTCCGTTAGGTTCGTATATTTATTGTCCTCTCTCTCTCTCTCTCTCTCTCTCTCTCTCTCTCTCTCTTCTTTCCATGAGGGATTTTGCCCATTGAAAGGGGGTTCAAGAAGCACCCAGAGGCCGCTGACTTGAAATTCAAGCTTCCAAAGAACGTGGGTTTCGTTAGAAAGATGTAACAGAGGTTAATGGGAATTACGGAACGAAGAGATCACTTAGTAAAAGAAACAGTTAATTAGGCAATTAATAAATAAATAGAAAACAAATATTTGGTAAATTATTGAAATACAAGCAATGTAGGTATTAGGGCACTAATGTTGTTTAGGATAACGATGGATTGCGGGGGGAGGGGGCGAGAGGGGTGTGTTGAATAAAACACCTACTTCCTACCCCCTCCTCCTACCGATTCCCTGACCCCGCCTCCCCTCCCCCACTCTTCTCTCTTCCGTGAAAGCGTGAGCAGACCTCATTGAACTTTCTTCATTTCAAGAATCTCATTATTTCACTTAATCAACTATTTCTTCAATCAGCTGTCTCCCCCCCCCCCCACCCCCCCCCCACCCCCCCACCCCCCACCCCCGCGCCCTCGGTCACACTACTCCCTCCCCCCTCCCTCCCTCCACACACGGTGACTCCGACCCGACCCTCACTCTCTGTCACACACACACCCTGACCCCTCCCCCCTCCCCCTCCCCCCTCCCCCTCCCCCCACCCTCTTTCCCAAAAACCGCAGCACACAACATTTCCTCATCAAAACTTCGTTCATTTTTCTCCCTCTATCGGAATCCATCAATGAGGAAGAACTTCCCCGATGAATATTCTCCAACTAAGAAATGACAACAGCTTTATTTATAGCACCTCTCTCTCTCTCTCTCTCTCTCTCTCGGTCTGTTCGTTTTCACAAGCGCCGTTAAGCCTTTTATTTCTTCTATATTTATTTGTATGTTATTCGTTTTGCAAATTTAGTTTTTTTAATGGTTATTTGTTTCTCGACTATCATATGCTAACTTATTGAGGTGCTTACCATGTAATTGGTCTTTTGCTTTTGTTTCATTTTGGATGATAATAGTGTTTTTTTTTATGTAATTCCACTTTTCAAGTCTGTGTATATAATGCACGCTCTCTCTCTCTCTCTCTCTCTCTCTCTCTCTCTCTCTCTCACATTATATATATATATATATATATATATATATAATATATATATATATATATATATATATATACACACACACACACACACACACACACACGCTTTCGTTTAGAAGCAATACCGCGGGCTTATTTTCAAATCATCTGCGCAGAGCAGATGCTAAAAAGATAAATACAAAAATAAAGGAAAATGTTGAACAATAGCCTTTAAAAAAAAAAAAACATTGAACAATGGCGTGAAAGGTTTTTGCTAAATTTATTGGAAATAGCTATTGATATTCGCCTTCAAATAACGGTGAAGGTAATAATGCATTGTGTATTTACAAAGCAAACGTTTCAATAACTCTGCCAGCAGTCATGAACATTAATCGACTGTCAGTGATTATTTACAGCTCGCCCACGGGAACAGCAAACGCTTATACACAGCTGTAATTAATGCTGTATTCCGCTTGCATGTGTATCTAACTCAGAATACAGAGCGATGCTTGAATGTCGAATATTACTGGGATTCTTTGTCACCTGATCTGCGTCATTTGGAAGAACGCTACTCCGAAAGTGACGTGTAATAATGTTGGAAATACGTCTTATCAGACGCAAAAGTGTCAGCTGACAATAACTGTGTCGTGGGCGTTTGACACATGTTAGGTAAAGTGGTTGGAATATCAACATATGGCAGAGATTAACAAAGATTAGGTAAACTGGGTGGAATATCTACATTTTGCAGAGATTGACAAAGATTAGGTAATGTGGTTGGAATATCTGCATTTTACAGACTGACAAAGATTAGGTAATCTGATTGGAATATTATCTACATTTTGCAGAGGTTAACAAAGATTAGGTAAAATGAAGTAGCTTAAACCATACCATATACAGGTTGACAATGGTTATGCTGAAATTGAAAAAAAAACCTTTATGCAAACCGATATTGTAGCTAAGAAATCATGTCAGTTATTTACATATCAGTTGGGAATAAGATTATATGCAAATCGGTATGTATGTAACACATATGTGACTTATTTTCAAATCACATAGAAATAAGGTCAGAAGTCTACAGACGGCTCAAAAAAATCTTTAAGTAAAGATAGATTGATCTTATACTAAGAGATAAAGAAAACGATGCGGATTCGTCAGCTCTTAGGAAACTAGTCGAATTTCTGCGCTTAATTCTAATATATGTTACGTAATATTAATTAAATAGCACTGTTTGTAATTGAATAAAAAAAAAACATGATGTAGGAATATGATAGTAGTGAATGAACATAAAAATCGGGTTGATAGGCACAGATTGTAATTGTATGGTTTAGCGTCGAAAATGTGAAGTTGCAATTATAATTATTGACCGTTTCATTATATTAAAATCCTTTCAATTAATCTCATGCGCAATGCTTTCATTTTTACGTATTCTGAAGTAGTTAATAAAAGGAAGTACATCAAAATAGGAAAAGAGGAATCGTAAATCGTCTTGGTGTTTATGTCTTTTGCAAAAGTTGTTGAAATGGAGACGTGAACAATCGTAAATATTGCTCATGAAAAATGCCATGGTGTTTGTGCCTTTTACGCAATGTGCTAAATAAGGGGACATTGAAATAGAATGTTATTATTATTTAAAAATATAAAGGTTCTTGAAACTGAATTTCACTCAGCTCAGATTTGTAACCCAAAATTTGGGCTTATTACAATGGAATGGAATAAATAAACGTGCGAACTTCCTTCAGAATCATTCCCCTACAAAATACATTTATTTTCGTGTTATTTTTAAAATAGGATAATACTATTGAAATCAAACTTGGAAGATAAGATAATTAAATATTTCATTTTACGAATTAAACAGAAATAAGGAATTGAATCCCCATAAACAGAGGCATTTTTTTCGTTGTGGAAAAATACCATTAAAGTAAAAATGTGGATGAAAAGATACCGAAATATTTCATTACGTCAATAAACATAAGCATAAAATTGAATCCCCACAAACAGCTTTTATTTATTTATTTATTTATTTATTTATTTTCTTGCGTGTTTCGCAAACGTCGGTGAAGAAACGTTTCTCTTGACGTCGCAGAAGCTCTTGCTCAACGTTCAACGCGTGCCCCTCCTCGTCGAGGTTGCCTCAGGGGGTGTATGGGGGTGGGAGGGGCCGATGGGGTGGGGGCAAGAGATGAGGTTGTTAAAATGTTTGAAAAATGAAACAAAAGGACCAGAATATTCCCTGAAAATAAAGATGAAAGGCTTTGTCATGTTTTAGCTAACAAAGGATGTCAGATGCTTCATTCTCTCTCTCTCTCTCTCTCTCTCTGGGTTATGAAGGGAAACATCGGCCGTATCATAAGTTCAAGCGTTACCTTCCGACCATGAGAGAGCAAGAGAGAGAGAGAGAGAGAGAGAGAGAGCACAGAGACGGAGACTACAAAAGAGTAAACATTGATGTTTTTTTCTCTCTCTCTTTTTAAGTAATTCATGAAATAAGAACTTAATAACTTGACAGAAGATCATAACAAAAAACGAATTTATAAAATATAGGGAAGAGATACTAAAAGTAAGAGAAATGAAATAATAAAAAATACAATTTTAGCGAAAAAATATTAATTTATTTATTTATTTTTATTTTAATTGATTCAACAGTTGGTACTACAGAAGGACTTTAGCCGATGCAAAGGTTGATGCTACTACTACTACTACTACTACATTTTCAGCAACAGACTTTAATCC